>NC_047055.1:83924303-84046527 GCF_011762595.2 Tursiops truncatus | reverse complement strand
TATGAACACTCTAAGTACCTTTAGATTTTTTTATTTTTAAAACTCAACTTCGTTAAGATATAATTCAAATACCATATAACTCTTCCTTTACAGTGTACAATGGAGTGGTTTTTAAATTAAGTACACAGAATTGTGCAACTGTCAACACTGTCTAATTTAAGAGTATTTTTATCTTTTAAAATGAAACCCAATATTAGATCATCTAAAATACATAATGCACTACCTTGTATAAAATGGATAACCAAGGACAACTTACTGTGTGGCACAGGGAACTGTACTCAGTGCTCTGTGGTGACATAAATGGGAAGGGAATCTAAAAAAGAATTTATATCTGTATATGTATAACTGATTCACATTGCTGCACAGCAGAAACTAGCACAACATTGTAAAGCCACTATACTTTAGTAAAAATAAAATAAAATATATAATAATTCAAATTTGAAATCAGCTAATTAAAGAGCTTCAAAATACATGAAGGAATTACTGACAATAATAAAGGAATAATTAGACAAATCCACAATCATAATTGTGGACTTTTAACATCTTTCTGCCAGAAATTTACCCAACTGGACAAAAAAAATCACAAAAGATATTAAGTTGAACACTAACAAAAAAACAATTTCACCTAACTGATATTCATGAAACCTAACACCTACCAAATTCAGAATACACGTTCTTTGTAAGTGCATATGGACTATCCACCAAGATAGACTGATTTCTGAGCCACAAGACATCTCAATAATTATCAGAGGACTGATATTATTCAGTGTATATTATCCAGCCAAAACATTATTAAGTGAGCTACCTATAATAATAAGATAACAAGACATACCTCTATTTGGAAATAAACAACATACTTCAAAATAACCAATGGATTAGGAAAAAATTACACGGGAATTTATAAAATATTTTGAACTGAATCGAAGTCAAATTTATGGGGCACATCTCAAATCAATGATCTTCTTCCTTAAGAAATTAGAAAAAAAAGAATAGAAAATTAAACTCAAAGTAAATAGAAAAAAGAAATGATAAAAGGAACAGTGGAAATCATCAACAGAAAAAATTCAGAAAGTTAACAAATTCAAAAGGTCATCCTTTAAAATATTAATAAATTCTATATAACCCTAGCCAGACAGATCAAGGAAAAAAAGACTCAAAATTGTGAGATATGTAAAAATAAAAATAACAATAGAGCATAGAGTAATTTAAAAGAAAGTAAAATATGCCATAAGAGCTGGATAACAACAATTTGGAATGGTAGATGAAATGGGCAAAATTCCTTGAAAAATAAAACTTATGAAAATGACACAGGGAAAAATAAAATATGTAAATGTTCCTATAGAGAATGTATAATCAAAACGCTCCAAAAAGCAAACTCCATCCCAGTCAGCTTCACTAGCGTGTATTCTCTTAAACACTTAAGAAGGAAATAATGCCAATTGTACACAAATTCTTCCAGAAAATTGATTAGAAGTGAAAATGTCCCAAGTCCTTCTATGAGGCCAATATCAACTGGATAAAATGTTAAGTTGCTTAAAATTTACAAATCAAGTAATGTAATGTATGTCATTAACAGAATAAAGTCAAAAATTATATGGTCTTCTCAATAGATAAAGAAGAAGATTTTGACATAATTTAATATACATACATGGTAAAAACTCTCAGCAAATTAGGAAGAGAAGGAAATGTCCTCAACCTGATCAAAGATATTAATGAAATACCCATGGGGACTTCCCTGGTGGCGCAGTGGTTGAGAGTCTGCCTGCTAATGCAGGGGACACAGGTTCCAGCCCTGGTCTGGGAGGATCCCACATTCCACAGAGCAACTAGGCCCATGAGCCACAACTATTGAGCCTGCACGTCTGGAGCCTGTGCTCCGCAACAAGAGAGGCCGCGATAGTGAGAGGCCCGTGCACCGTGATGAAGACTGGCCCCCGCTTGCCACAACTAGAGATAGCCCTTGCACAGAAACGAAGACCCAACACAGCAAAAATAAATAATTAATAAACTCCTACCCCCAATATCTTCTTAAAAAAAAAAAAGAAATACCCATGTGTAACATTATACTCACTGGTGAAAGACTCTTTAGTTCATAAGATTGGGAATGTCTCCATTATTTAATATTGTACTGGAGGTCCTCATTGGTGCAATAAGGCAAGAAAATGAAATAAAATCATAAAGATTGGCAAGGAAGAAATGAAAGTGTGATTATTTACAGAATATATGGTTTTGTTCATAGAAAATCATATTCAATCTACAAAAAATTGCTCAAAATAACAAGCATGTTTAACATGGTTTCAGGATACAAAATCAATTTTTAAAAAATCCACTGTGTCTACACACTAATAATGAATGATCAAAAAATGCAATTTAAAAAATAACACCATTCAAGGATGTGGAGAAAAGGGAACACTTGTACACTGTTGGTGGGAATGTAAATTGGTGCAGCCACTGTGGAAAATGGTATGGAAGTTCCTTGGAAAACTAAAAATAGAACTACCATATTATCTAGTAATTCCACTCCTGAGTATATATATGAATAAAATGAAAATATTAATCATAAAAGATATATGCACCTCAATATTCATAGCAGCATTATTTACATTAGCCAACATATGGAAGCACCCAAGTGTCCATCAACAGATGAATGAAGATGTGGTATATATATATATATATATATATATATATATATATATATATATATACATATACACACATACACAATGTAATATTACTCAGCCATAAAAAAAGAATGAAATAAAATCATTTGCAGCTACATGGATGGACTTGGAGGGTATTATTCTTAGTGAGGTAAGTCAGACAGAGAAAGACAAATACTGTATGATATCACTTATATTTGGAATCTAAAAAATACAACAAACTAGTGAATATAACATAAAAGAAGCAAACTCATAGATATAGAGTACAAACTAGTGGTTATCAGTGGGGAGAGGGAAGGAGGACAGGCAAGATAGGGGTAGGGGATTAAGAGGCACACATTACTATGTATAAAATAAGTAAGCTACAAAGATATATTGTACAGAACAGGAAATATAACCAGTATTTTATAATAACTATAAATGAAGTATAATCTATAAGTTTTGAATCACTATGTTGTACACCTGAAACTAATATAAATTATAAATCAATTATACCTCAATACAAAAAATTCTAGGGAGTTCCCTGGTGGTGTAGTGGTTAGGATTTGGCTCTTTCTCTGCCGTATCCCGGGTTCAATCCTGGCAGGGAACTGAGATCTCACAAGCCATGTGGCATGGCCAAAAAAAACAAAACAAACATTATAACCAAAAAATAAATAAATAAAAAATAATGCCATTTAAAATAATATCAAATAACTACAAATATCTAAGAATAAATCTAGTAAAAGTGTACAAAATTACAACACCTAAAACTACAAAATATCACTAAGAGAAAATTTAAAAGACCTAAATAAATGCAGAAAGACTGAAAAAAATCAATAGTTTTATGTTATTTCTCCCCCCAAATGACCTATAGATTCATTTTGATCCCCATCAAAACTGAAGAAGACTTTTTGAAGAAATTGACAAATTGATTCAAAAATTATGTAGAAAAACAAAATATTTAGAAGAGGCAAAATATTCTTGAAAAATATGTTACATTAACCTACTTCAGGACTTGCCATAAAGTTACAGTAATCAAGACTAAAAGGGATTGACATAAGAGTGGACAAATAGGTAAATGAAAAATAATGGACTCCAGAAATAGACCCACATTCACAGTCAACTGATCTTCATCCAAGGCATCAAGCAAATTCAGTAGGTTAAGGTGTCAATGTCCTCCAGCCAAAAACTTCCAGAAACATATCTGTTATTAAACAAGTTGCAACAAGGGAGAACACACAAAATGGAGAATCATGGGTTGTGTCAGTAAAAGGGTATTTAAAAGAACCTATCAAAGGATTTCAGCTTTGGTTGAATGATTTGGGGAGGGTCTAATGAGGGGAGGGTTCAATCTAGTTTGAATGCTTCAGAAGGCACAGGCAATTTTGTAGGTAAGCTGGGTATTCAGTTTATCTACAGGGAGAAGGGACCAGAAGGAGGATAAATTTTTAATTGGTAAAGAAAAAGCAGTCACTCATTTTGGCCAAGAGAGTGAGTGTACAGTATTTTATGTGTGGCACAGAGACATTTTTTTGCATGTACTTAGACAATTATGGAGCAACCATGCTTCATCTCACTGTATCATGGTCTCAGAGTAACCTTGTCTGAGATTGGTATTCTGTGAAAATGCTTATGTTTGTCAGTAGAATAACATGGCCCACCTGTGAGTGGCAGGCCAGCTTCTGGATGTTAGGGACTACTCTTTTTACTGTTCTGAAGGAAAGCCTTTTTAAAATATAAATAATCCTTCAGGGCGAAAAATTTTAGATTTACAGAAAAGTTGCAAAGACATTCAAAGAACATTGATGTCCTTTCCCTTGTAGGTTAATTAAGCCTTTAGTACTTAATTAATAGGGGAAATAGGGAAGATGTTTCTGCTAGAATTTTGGCAGGGGCTACTGTTTCTCTCTCGCAGCAAGTACCAAGAGTGATCTTTCTAAGGATCTTCCCAGATCTTTTATTGTGGGCATCTAATGGGGTTCCTGGAGGAAAAGCTCATGAGATGGTTTGAAACTCTTCTGGGGACTTTATGCTCTCCTGGTAGCCCACTCTCAGCCTTTAGAAATTTCTTGAAATTTTCTAATTTAATCTTCTTAATAGCTTACATGGCATTCAGGCAGTTTCTGTCCCAGATGAGCAAATGTTCAGGTCCTCTTTCTACCTACAAGCAACTGTCTTTCACTAAATTTTGTGTTTGAAGTTTTCCATGAGACCTCAATTCTCTGACAGGTTCCAAAATAAATCATTAATTTGCAGTTTTCCCACCTCTTCTTGTTTTATGAGTAGGTATGAATGAAAATGATGTTGCAGCCATCAAGCCATCACATTACAGCCTCCCTGATGGTGAGCCCTGAGGGAACTCAGGATGGAAACATGATGCCCACCATCTATCAGTCAACTGCTGCAGCTACCCCAATGATATACCCTGAGAAGACTCAGGATGAGAAAGCACAGGATACTGGACCCAGATATCTGAGGTGCTTTTCAAAGGAATGTTTTCAGTGAGCCAGGCCCTTGCATCTTCCCATACATAGAAAAGTGCTAAATTCCTTCACTTGAGATATCTGGTTTTCTTTAACTAATAGTAATTTTTCGATGTTCCAACTACCTGGTCTTTGTTGCAAAACTCCTATATATCTTGCCTCCCGTCCTTGCCTCTTCAGAGCAGTCTCTCAGAGTTATCTGAGATGCTGTGTCCTAGGCTTAAGTATTCAGTTTTGTCTTCTGAATAAAACATAATTCTCAACTTTTATGTTGTGCATTTTTTTTCAGTGGACCTAAGAATGAGGCTCCTTATAGCTCTTGGCATTTCTGAGTTCAAAGAAGCCCAGAAGTACTCAGTAAGTCTTTTTAACAGATGGTGCTACATCAGTTGAATATCCATATGAAAGGAAATTTGATCCTTGACCCATATCAAACTTCAGATACATCCTTACACTGTCCATTGTTTGGGCCTACTGAAGATACCAATGTCAGACCACCTGTGTGTTTTTAAAAGTTCTACCAGTTTTTTCTTATTCCAGCAGAGACCCTTTGCCTATTATTGCTCTGATCCTTTGTCCACACAGATTCAGTACATAACTCTAGGGGCTATTGATCTCTGCTCACCAATCAGACATGTCCTGCTATGAAATTTTGTTTCTTTAAACTTCTTTACATATACAGCTCTTTTGTGTCTTTTTAAATGTGTGCTTTTTTCCAATTTGCTTATTTACTTACTTTTTATTTTATATTGGAGTATAGTTGGTTAACAATATTGTGACAGTTTCAGGCATACAGCAAAGCGATTCAGTTATATATATACATGTATCTATTGTTTTTCAAATTATTTTCCCATTTAGGTTATTACATAATATTGAGCAGAGTTCCCTGTGTTATGCAGTAGGTCCTTGTTGGTTATCCATTTTAAATATAACAGTGTGTACATGCCAATCCCACACTCCCTATCTCTTCCCCCCACCCTTACCCCCTGGTAACCATAAGTTCATTCTCTAAGTCTGTGAGGCTGTTTCTGTTTTGTAAATAAGTTCATTTGTATCATTTCTTTTTAGATTCTGATATCATATGATATTTCTCTTTCTCTGTCTGACTTACTTCACTCAGTATGACAATCTCTAGGGTCATCCATGTTGCTGTAAATTGAATTATTTCATTCTTTTTAATGGCTGAGTAATATTCCATTGTATATATGTACCACATTTTCTTTATCCATTCCTCTTTCGACAGACATTTTTGTTGCTTCCATGTCTTGACGATTATAAACAGTGCTGCAATGAACATTGGAGTGCATGTATCCTTTCAGACCATCATTTTCTGTGGATATATGCCCAGGAGCGTGATTGCAGGATCATATGGTAGCTCTATGTTTAGTTTTGTAAGGAACCTCCATACTGTTCTCCATAGTGGCTGTACCAATTTATATTCCCACCAACAGTGTAGGAGGGTTCCTTTCTTTCCACACCCTCTCCAGCATTTGTTGTCTGTGGATTTTTTGAAGATAGCCATTTTGACAGGTGTGAGGTGATATCTCATTGTAGTTTTGATTTGCATTTCTCTAATAATTAGCAATGTTGAATATCTTTTCATGTGCTTCATGGCCATCTGTGTGTCTTCTTTGGAGAAATGTCTGTTTAGGTCTTCTGCCCATTTTTTGATTGGGTTGTTTGTTTTGATGATTTACAAACAGCCACATGAGCTGTTTGTAAATTTTGAAGACTAATCCCTTGTCAGTCTCATCATTTGCAAATATTTTCTCCCATTCTGTGAGTTGCCTTTTCATTGTGTTTATGGTTTCCTTTATTGTGGAAAAGCTTTTGTGGGTTTTTTTTAACCTTATCAAGTTTTTGTCTTAGTTGGTATAATTATCACAATGGTCTGTCATGATATTCTATGTCTTAAATAGAAGTGGCACACCTATGGTACTTATTTAAATGGAATGTTCAGGAAAGGTGAATTGAGGACTGCCTGCCACAAGCCACTCCTGACTAGAAGCCTTCATGTTTATTTTTCTGAAATAAAATTGAAATAATATTCCACAAAAACTTTTGTAAACTTCATATCCCATGTACATGGACATATTTGAATATTTTAAATAAATTTTAACCATATATTTATTAATGCCTGAATGTTACAATGCAGTATGAATGTACCATAATTCACTTAAACAACACCCTCCTGATGTTCATTTACATTCTCTCCTGGTGATAAGCAGGAAAACCTATGGGTTTAAATAAGTATAGGAGATATAATTGGATAGATAGTTTTTAAATGTACAGACATGTTTTTAACTATGCCTGAAAATAACATTTTATGTTAGAAATTTTTGAAAGGACTAAATTGGTGTATTTGATGGAAAAATTCTTGGTCACTAAAATATAAGGAGATACAGATGAGATAGTAAGAAAAGACTACCACTATTTCCAAGTCCCAGGACCACAAAATTTAACTGAGCTGAAGATAGAGGTAGAAACCGAGCAAGAAGGGAGAAATTTCACATAAAACTGGAATGGATCAAGGTAAAATAACTAAGCAGAATGACGATAAAATAACTGGGTCTTTATAAGACCAAATTGCATACTTCTGTTATTTTTAGAAGACATAGCCTGGAAGAGGGGGACAATTCCTCTCATTGGTGGCATGTTTAATTTGATGGAAGTTGTTAGTCCTCATGGCAGTCTGCTGTCTTGCTGCTCTTCTTGCCTCTTCTGCTGCCAAAGATGGTCAGTTTACCCAGGGTTGGTTGAATGAGGATATTAAAAAAATCTTGGACACACAATATGTAATATTTTATTATTCCTATTATGGTTGTAATGGATGTGCTGTACACAAAATTCTGATTAATCTCTGAATTTTTCCTTAAGATTAATTTCCAGAAGTTATGCTGCCAGGTTACCTTCCCTTTACATATTGCCAAATTCAACTGAAGATTCTTCTTTTTTATGATCAACTTCAAAAACCTTCTACAAAATTAATTTTCCCCAAACTAGGCATAAGTTATGAGAAAATTACAAGAAAGGAAAATTATAGATTAGTCTATGTCACTAAAAATGGGTGCAAAAACACGTTAGAAAATAGAATCCAGCAATATATAAAAAGGATAATACATCACACTGGAAAACCTATCAGTGTGATTCCTATTTTCACAAAAAAAGAAAAATTGTATGATAATCTCAATAAGTACAGAAAAACAATTTGACTAATCCAATAGCCATTCATGATTTATTTTTTAAAATTGTTTTAGAACTAAGGAATATAAGAAAATTAATTATTCTGATAAAGACTACCTCCAAAAATCTACAGCAAAATCATAATTAATGGTGAATTACTGAAAGTATTCTTCCTGAGACCTGGAATGGTAGGAGTGGGACAAGGATGACCATTATCCCCACTTTTGCTCAACGATATACTGGCAATCCTACCTACTGAAATAAAGCAAGAAAATAGATGACATAATTATGTGCATATACAATTCAAAAGAACCTACAAGCTCTTAGAATATGTGCGTTTAACAAAGTCAAATACAGGGTCAATATATAAAGACCAATCATTTCAGCAAGCAACAGATGTTTCAGAAAAAATTGAAACCACACCATATACAATAGCATTTAAAAAGACCAAATACAAAGGAATTAGTGTAATGAAATATGTACAAGTAAACCACAGTAAACCACAAAGTATTATTCAGAGAAATTTAAGAATTTCCAAATAAATGTCATGTTTCTGGATTGGAAGAATCAATATTGTAAAGATGTAAATACTCCCCAAATTTTCTCTACAAATTCTATACAATTCCAATAAAAATTATAGCAGGGTTTTTTTAGTGGAAATCAGTAAGACGATCCTAAAATGGACTTAGAAATACAATGACAAAGAACAAAGACGATCTTGAAGAATACAAAAGCTGAAAGACTCATATTCATGTCAAACAAACTTTAAAATAAAGCCTGTTACAAGAGACAAAGAAGGACACTACATAATGATCAAGGGATCTATCAGAGAAGAAGATATAACAATTGTAAATATATATGCACCCAACATAGGAGCACCTCAATATATAAGGCAAATACTAACAGCCATAAAGGGAGAAATTGTTAGTAACACAATAATAGTGGGGGATTTTAACACCCCACTTTCATCAATGGACAGATCATCCAGACAGAAAATCAATAATGAAACACAGGCCTTAAATGACACATTAGACCAGATGGACTTAATTGACATTTATAGAGCATTCCATCCAAAAGCAACAGAATACACATTCTTCTCATGTGCACATGGAACATTCTCCAGGATTGACCACATGCTGGGCCACAAAGCAAGCCTCACTAAGTTTAAGAAAATTGAAATCATATCAAGTATCTTTTCTGACTGCAAGGTTATGAGATTAGAACTCAACTACAAGAAAAAAACTGTAAAATGCACAAACACATGGAGGCTAAACAATACTTTACTAAACAACCAATAAATCAGTGAAGAAATCAAAGAGGAAATCAAAAAATACCTAGAGACAACTAAAAATGAAAGCATAATGATCCAAAACCTATGAGATGCAGCAAAAGCAGTTCTAAGAGGGAAGTTTATAGCAATACAATCTTACCTCAGGAGACACGAAAAATTTCGTATAAACAACCTAACCTTACACCTAAAGCAACTAGAGAAAGAAGAACAAACAAAACCTAAAGTTAGTAGAAGGAAAGAAACCATAAAGATTGGAGCAGAAATAAATGAAATAAAGAGGAAGAAAACAATAATAGCAAGATCTATGAAACTAAAAGTCGGTTCTTTGTGAAGATAAAATTGATAAACCTTTAGCCAGACATATCAGGAAAAAGAGGAAGAGGACTCAAATCAATGAAATTGATGTAGAATTTATTTAACCTGTGACTGTATCATCATTACAATAAAATGATTTTCCCTAATTGAAAAAATATCTGGCTCCATCAAAATGCTGATTCACATTTTTATTGATACTGAGTAAAATTTATGAATTAACTTAAGGGGAAATCATTATTTTCTTATGTTGAATAATCTTATCCAAGAACAAATGAAAACTTTTATTTGTTTGAGTTTACTTTGTTTCTTTTACAGGCATTAAGAAATTTTTCTCAACAGACATTAGTGTTTGTATAAAAGCTATTAAGATCTTATGGTAATTTACTATTCTGTTTATTGTATTGAACTCTCTTTTCGTTTGAGTAAACCTTATCATTGATTCTGTTGGGTTTTTCAGTTATACGAACATACCATCTGTAAATAAAGGTAGTGTTAATTCTTTCTGAGTTTTTATACCTCAGATGGATCTCTAATTGATTTATCTAGTTGCATTGGTTAGCACCTCCAGGACAGTGATGAATATCGGTGGAGATAGTGTGCATCCTTGCATTTGTCCTGATCTCTTAAAGTGTTTTTTATGAGTTTCATTTTTATTCATTTATTAATTTTTAGATTCCACATATAAGAGATATCATATGGCATTTTTCTTTGACTTATTTCACTTAGCATAATGCTCTTGATGTCCATCCATGTTGTCACAAATGGTAAGATTTCCTTCTTTTTTATGGCTGAATAATATTCAAATGTATATATACCACAGTTTTTTTATCCATTTGTCCATCAATGAATACTTAGGTTGTTTCCATATCTTGGACTAATGTAAAATGCATGGTGTCTTACCATTAAGAATGTTGATGGAATTCGTATGAAGATAGTGTGTGTGTGTGTGTGTGTGTGTGTGTGTGTGTGTGTAATATACAATATTCATAAGTGTTAGCCTGTACTATTCTTTTTGGTACTGTCTTATCCAGTTTAAGTATCCATGTTTTAGTTGCCTCACAAAACAGTTATGAAGTTTCCTTCATTTTCAATACTCTGGAAGAGTTTCTGGAGCACTGGGACTATCTGGTCTTCGAATTTTGGGAGATTGCCCCTTTGAAACCATCTAGACCTGGTGCTTTTAGTGGGTTAGTTATAATTTTCCTTTTTTTCTTTCTATGGAAATTGGTCTGTTTAATCTGTCTATCTCTAATAGGTTCAACTTTGATAAACATTGTTTTCCTATGGAATTATACATTTCATCTAGGTTTCAATTTCATATGCATAGAGCAACAGAAAGAAATACTTTATTATTTTTTAACATACTCCTGTTTCAATAGATATTATCCCTTATACTACTCTAGATTGTATATTTGTAATTTCTATGTTTTTATTAATTAAGTTAGCTAGCATGTTGCCTATTTTGTGATTTTTTCCCAAAAATCTATCATTTTATTAACTAGATCAAACATTTATCTCTCTTTTAACTCATTATTTTCTCACGTCATCTTTGCTTTTCCTTCTTTCGCTTTCTTTTGGTTATTTTGCTGCTCTTTTTCTAGTTTTTTGATGTGGATATTTAATTAATTTATTTTCCTTCCTTCATTTTAATTGATAAAATGTCTAAGACTATGAAATTTTTTCTCTGATCACTGTTTTAAATGTGTGCCACACATTCCTGTATTCAGTGTTTTCATTGTCATTAGTTTAGAAATCCTATAATTTTTCTTTATATTTCCCATGTTACCACAGAGTTGTTGTTTTTTTTTTTTTTTTTTTTTTTTTTTTTTGTGGTACACGGGCCTCTCACTGCCGTGGCCTCTCCCATTGCGGAGCACAGGCTCCGGATGCACAGGCTCAGTGGCCATGGCTCACGGGCCCAGCCGCTCCGCGGCATGCCGGGGCACGAACCCGTGTCCCCTGCATCGGCAGGCGGACTCTCAACCACTGCGCCACCAGGGAAGCCCACCACAGAGTTTTTTAAATAGACTTTTAAAAAATTCCAGGTGGAAAGCCCTGTGTGCTTTCATATTTTGTTTATAATTTGTAGTCTTATTATACTGTAATCAGGTAATGTAGTCTGTAATACTTCTACTTTAAGGAATGAGATAAAGTTTTATTTGTAAGATAATGACAAAGATTTTAAGAGAAGTCCAGACAGCCAAAAGTATTTTTAAAGTATATATATATGTGTATATACAGGCTATACATGATAAAACTTGAGAATAATTTTATTTTTTACCATTAACATGAACTTCTGTTCATCAAAACTACTATTCAGAGAATGAAAAATCAAGTCACAGAATATTATGCATGGTTGCAGCACATGTCTGCAAACATGTTATCTTGCTTATTATATGTAAAGAACACTAAAAATCAATTTAAAAACAAGACAGATAAATCAATAGAAAAAATGGCAAAAGTATGGAATAGGTATTTCTCAAAACAAGATTCCAAATTACTAAAAATTATATGACAAGGTGCTTGATATCATTAAGCATGAGGGAATTAAACCTACATGACTATGGCACATCCTACATGCCAACATTTTTTTTTAATGAAGCATAGTGGATTTGCAATATTGTGCTGTAAATCAGGTGTACTGCATATAATATGGAGGGTATTGCACATTATTTTCATTTATAGGTTATTACAAGATAATTGGGTAAATTCCCTGTGCTATACAGTAAATCTCGTTGCTTATCTATTTTATGTATAGTAGTTTGTATCTGCTAGTCCTATGTTCCTAATTTGTCCCTTCCCTTGTCCCTTTCCCGTTTGTAACCATAAGTTTGTTTTCCATGTCTGTGAGTCAGTTTCTGTTTTTTATATAGAATCATTTGTATTGTTTTTTAGATTTCACATACCGTATAGTATTTGTTTTTCTCTGTCTGACATATCACTAAGCATAATATGGCTGAGTAATATTCCTTTGTATATACATACCACATCTTCTTAGGCTAATAGTCTGTTGGTGGGCACTTGGGTTTCTTCCATGTCTTGGCTACTGTAAATAGTGCTGCAATGAACATTGGGGTGCATGCACCTTTTCAAATTAGAGTCTTCTTTCTTCCCAGATATACACACAGAAATGGAATTGCTAGATAATATGGTAACACTATTTTTAGTTTTTTAAGGAACTTCCATACTGTTTCCCAAAGTGGCTGCACCAATGTACATTTCCGACAACAATGTATGAGTGTTCACTTTTCTCCCCACCTGCTCCATCATTTATTATTTGTAGACTTTCAGATGATGGCCATTCTGACCAGTGTAAGGTGATACCTCATTGTGGTTTTGACTTGCTTTCTCTAATAATTAGTGATGTTGTGCACCTTTTCATGTGTCTGTTACCCATCTGTCTTCTTTGGAAATATGTCTATTTAGGTCTTCTGCTCACTTTTTTCTTGGGGTTTTTGCTTTTGTTTTTGACATTGAGTTGTATGAGCTGTTTGTACATTTTGGAAATTAAGCCCTTGTTGGTCACATCGTTTCCAAACATTTTTTCCCAGTCTGTATGTTGTCTTTTCATTTTGGTTATGGTTTCCTTTGCTGTGCCAAAGCTTGTAAGTTTGATTAGGTCCCATTTACTCATTTTTGCTTTTATTTATTTTGCCTTGGGAGACTGATCTAAGAAAATATTGATACAATTTATGTCATGAAAGTTTTGTCTACATTCTCTTCTAGGAGTTTTATGGTGTCAAGTGTTAGATTTAGGTTATAAACCATTTTGAATTTATTTTTGTATATGGTATGAGGAAATATTCTAATTTCATTGTTCTACATGTGGCTGTCCAGCTTTCTCAACACCACCTGTTGAAGAGACTGTCTTTTCTCCATTGCACATTCTTGCCTCTTTTGTCATAGATTAATTGACTGTAGATGCATGGGTTTATTTCTGAGCTTTCTATTATATTTCATTGATCTATGTGTCTGTTTTTGTGCCAACACCACACTGTTTTGATTGCTATAGCATTGTAGTATAATCTGAAGTCTGGAAGGACTATACCTCCAGCTTCATTCTTTATTCTCTGGGTTGCTTTGACAATTCTGGGTCTTTTCTGGTTCCATATGAATTTCAGTATTATTTGTTCTAGTTCTCCGAAAAATGTCATGGGTATTTTGATAGGGATTGCATTAAATCTGTAGATTGCTCTGTGTAGTATGGTCATTTTAATAATATTAATTCTTCCAATCCAAGAGAACATGATAGTTTTCCATTTCTTTGAGTCATCTTCAGTTTCCTTTATCAATGTTTTATAGTCTTCAGTGTATAGGTTTTTCCTATGTGCCAACTTGAATGGCTCAAAAGAAAAAATGGCAAATTTTAATGAGATTATGAGAAAATTTGAACTGTAATACACAGCTGAAGAGAGTGTAAATTGTTATGGCTATTTTGGAAATCTCTTTGGTAGCATATAGTAAAGCTGAACATATGTAGTGTCCTATGACATAGCACTTCCACCTCTGGGTACATGCTTAAGGAAATTAATATACATGAGTATAATTATCAACAAAAATATGTACAAAATTGTCCATACAACACAATATGTAATATCCTAGATGAAAAATTGCCCAAATGTCCATAATGACTACAATTAATGAATAAATTATTCCCTATTCTTATGATGGAGTATAATGACTGAATAAATACTAGACCCAAGAGCATGGATAAAACACAGAAAAATGATGTTGATTGAAAGAAGCTAAACACAAAAGACTCTACACCATATGATTCCATTTAAATAAATTTAAAATCAGACAAATCTAAACCATGCTGCTGAAGGTGGGGATTGTGGTTACTTTTGCAGAAAAGGGATCAGGATTACTGGAAAGTGGCACAGAGGGCCTTGTAGGGAGTTATATAATATATCAATACTACCATTTTATCTGAGTGGGGTTTACAAAGGTATGTTCACTTTGTGAAATTTTATGGAGCAGTACACTCATAATTTCTATACTTTGCCATATGTTTATTATACCTTAATGAATAAGTGTATGTGAAGAAACTGGGAGATGGAAGAGAATATAGCAGGAAGTACAATGGGGTTATCCACCTGACATTTGATCTTCCAGAGCAGGGAATCTCCCTACTCTACCAAAATTTAAATATGCTATTAAAAATAATTGTGGGGGCTTCCCTGGTGGTGCAGTGGTTGAGAGTCTGCTTGCCAATGCAGGGGACACGGGTTCGTGCCCCGGTCCGGGAAGATCCCACATGCCACGAAGTGGCTAGGCCCGTGAGCCATGGCTGCTGAGCCTGCGCATCCAGAGCCTGTGCTCCGCAATGGGAGAGGCCACAACAATGAGAGGCCTGCGTACCACAAAAATAAGTAAATAAATAAATAAATAAAATTGTGGTTTCAAATCTGTATTGTTTTTGAAATTATTTTTCTTTAACCTTGGAGGAATCTTCCAAGAACCACTATCTCTTCAGTTAAGAAGAGATTCAGTTAGATTCCATATATGTGTGTTAGCATACGGTATTTGTTTTTTCTCTTTCTGACTTACTTCACTCTGTATGACAGACTCTAGGTCCATCAACCTCACTACAAATAACTCAATTTCATTTCTTTTTATGGCTGAGAATATTCCATTGTATATATGTGTCATATCTTCTTTTCCATTCATCTAAGAAATCGTTAACCAAAGATTCACCTCTTTCTTGTTTCCTTTCTGTTTTTTGTTTTGTTTTGGTTTTGGTTTTGCGATACACAGGCCCCTCACTGTTGTGGCCTCTCCTGTTGTGGAGCACAGGCTCAGGACGTGCAGGCTCAGTGGCCACGGCTCACGGGCCTAGCCGCTCCATGGCATGTGGGACCTCCCTAGACTGGGACATGAACCCGTGTCCCCTGCATTGGCAGGCAGACTCTCAACCACTGTGCCACCAGGGAAGCGCTTTCCTCTCCTTTATCTTATGATAATCTAATAAAACGAAGTCTAATAATTTTTTATTTCAATAGCATGCATGGTATAAGATCATCATTGTAAAATCATTTCTGTAGGTTAACTTCCTTTCTGGCTATCCACCTTTTAACCTATCGATTTATTTCATAAGTGAAAAGAAAGATGTTTGCATGTAATGATTTTGAACCATTGTCAGAACTAGCTAATTCTGAATGTTGCAATTTGATATAATTTATTGTATCTGCTTTCATATTTTCTTGTAGAGCTTGATTTATTATCAATGGCCATGTCTTAATAAATTTATGAAGTAGTTATCCTTCATTTATTAATTTACGTAAACCTGGACCTGTTATATCTTGTAAATATAGCTGTATGTTTTCAACCAAACCAGCTATCTATTTACAGTATGATTATAAGTTGTTAAGTAGTCAGGATTTATATGCTAAATTTTGTTGTTTATTTTCTAATGAAAATTCACTTTTGTGAATTCACATTTGTTTTTCTCAAAACGCTCACATTTTAAACTTTCCAGAGTTGATGTATTTGATATTTGTAACAGCAAAATCAATTTTTACACATGACCTAATTTTTCTGTGGTCAAATCATTTTCTATCCGTGGTTCTAGGTCACTGGAGGTGGGGCCAGACATCTCTTTCCACTACTCACTCCAGAGAAATCCCCCTTCTCCCAAGCCCTTTGTTCACTCTTCCCTTAGAGGGAAGACTGATGTGATGGGCCAGATTCCGGAGCACTGTGAGCAGTAACAATGTGCACTGGGACAGGATACCCATGCGTGGAGGACATGTCCATGCCCTCTCTTACAATACTAAGAGGTACGTAAGCTGAGCCACTGCCTACCTACCCATGAAGGCTGGGAGCTGCCACATCACTCTCTCCTACTTTCTTCTCACTGGAGATTTGGGGCTCTGTCATCCTTGCACATTAGGGGTCAGCTGGTGGTAAGAGGTAGAGTTAGAGTCTAGGAGATCCTGCTTCATTCTTGAGCCCAAGCCTGTGCTTCACCCCACCTCCACCAGAAGGCGCTTCACTGAGGGGCTCTGAGAACTGGCCCAGTGAAGGATATTCCAGATTCCTGTGTGTCTGTCTCCTTTAGAGAAAGCCCTGGGAGAGGGCAGAGCGGCTGTGTTGGGTAGGAGGAGGGCATTGTTGTATCACTGAACAAATACTGGCCCCGTACTGTCAGATTCTCACCAGTAACTCCACACCTTCATGTCTCTCACTCTACTGCAGATGGTGAACACACTCACCCAAATGTCAAAACCCACAATTAAATGTCACAGGTACCCATTCAAATAGACATGCCCTTAGGTGTTGCCATGCTTTCAGCAAGAGGTCAGCACTTGGTGTTTGCAGACATGGTGGTGGACACAACTCATGGAATGATAAGGTAAATGTCTGTTGATAGGTTAAAGCCTCCTGAATTCCAGTGGTTCCCCCACACATGCTTTCCATCAGGGGCTCATGTGCCAATGTCAGGTACCATGAAGCCAATGTTCTCATTCTTAAGCTGGTCCCACTGTAACACGTTGTCCTTGTTTAGACCTCATGTTATCTCTCAGCACTTTGGCCTTAACATTTAGACTATCTCACTGGCTTCTGCTATTTCTCAGTTAGAATTGGCTGCTTCTGGTCATCTTCAGTGACTAATCGGACATATGTAACTAATTATTTTCTCTCTTTGCACACAATGCAATTTTTCTCACATTTTACAATTACTTTGAGATAGACAACACATATCACTACTGCTCTTTTAAGAAACCCCTTTCAGCTATCACTAAGGTGTATATTTTTAAATTTCTTCTTTCTTAGAGGTTTCCCAGTGTCACTACCACTTACTAATATATATGCTTTTTCATTGCACAAAAATCTCACACTCCCAGGTCCATGCCAGCTATGAATAGAGTCAAAATGGAATGAGACAAATTTCTGCTGAGTGATCAGTTTCCAAATATGCCTCCACACAAGCAGGTGGAGTCTCTTCTATAGTCTCTATAATCCATCTAAACTGCACTTTCCAAAACTGTCTCTCCAACACTGGAAAATCAATTCTCTGTTCCCATAGACTTTGGTCATGCCCACATTCCTCTACCATCCCAAAATAAATTCACTACTGAGATCACACCCATATCACATGGTGCTATCACTCAAATTGAACCCTAGTGGAAAAATAATGGTTAGACACGAAGTAAACCCTAATGCATGTTTAGGAAAGGGGAATGAAAGTCGTCATGGCAAAGTTAAGATTGATGTGGTAAAGTGGTTTCAGGATGGGAGACGTTTTTTTATTTCAGTTCATCTGAATATTAAATATCTTGGATAAAAGACTCAGAACAGACAATATTAATACTGGATCACGGTGGATTATAACACAACACATTACTTGAGAAACATTAGCAAAATTTGCAACTAATTTTTTAATACTCACCTTGGTGTTTAATGATCATAGTTGACCACATTTATTTGTGCCAAGGGACTAACTTTTTTCATAGCTCCTGAATGTAAGTACCCTATTTAGTAGATTTATTTTTATCTAACAAATTAAAAATACCAGCATGAGAAATTTTGATAACAGACAGGATTAGACAGCATCCCAGTATCCCAGAAAGGGGAATGTGTATTTCATCATGAAATATTTAAAGAATTTTCAAGAGAAAGTTTTAGCAATGACAAATGCAGCCATTTATACTATTCACTATGTGAGAGAGGAGGCCTCCATAACTCTTGTCTATCCTTTTTAAATTTATTTAATTATTTTCAACTGGGGCATTTTTTTGTAGTAGCAAAAGGTTTTTTTATTTTTTTAAATTAAGTATTGTTGATGTACAATATTATATGTTACAGGTGTACAATATAGTGATTCACAATTTGTATAGGTTATATTCCATCTATAGTTATTATAAAATATTTGTTATATTCCCTGTGTTGTATAATATATCCTTGTAACGTATTTTATACATAATAGTTTGTACCTCTTAATCCCCTACCCCTACATTGCTACTCCTCCCTTCCTTCTCTCCACTGGTAACTACTAGTTTGCTCTCTGTATCTGTGAGTTCATTTCTTTTTGTTATATTTTCCAGTTTGTTGTATTTTTTAGATTCCACACATAAGTGATATCAAGTATTTGTCTTTCTCTGACTTATTTCACTTAGCATAATACCCTCCAAGTACATCCATGTTGTTGCAAGTGGCAAAAATTCATTCTTTTTTATGGATGAGTAATATTCCATTGTAAATATATACCACATCTTCCTTGTCCATTCCTCTGTTGATGGACTCTTAGGTTGCTTCCATATCTTGGCAATTGTAAATAATGTTGCTATGAATATTGGGGTGCATATATCTTTCTAAATTACTGTTTTTGTTTTTGTTTTTCAGATATATAGCCAGGAGTGGAATTGCTGGGTCATATGGTGGTTCTATTTTTACTTTTTTGAGAAACCTCCATACTGTTTTCCACAGTGGCTTCACCAACTTACATTCCCACCAATAGCATATGACGGTTCCCTTTTCTCTATATCTTCGCTAACATTTGTTATTTGTGTTCTTTTTGATGATAGCCATTCTGACAGGTGTGAGGTAATATCTCACTGTGGTTTTGATTTCCATTTCCCTGATGATTAGCCTAGAAGACATGGACCAATTTTTAAGACTGAACCAGGAAGAAACAGAAAATATGAACAGACACATTACCAGTAATGAAACTGAATCAGTAATCTAAAAACTCCCAACAAACAAAAGTCCAGGACTAGATGGCTTCACAAGTGAATTCTACCAAACATTTAGTGAAGAGTTAACACCTACCCTTCTCAAACTATTCCAAAAAATTCCTAAGGAAGGAACACTTGCAAACTCAATTTTTTCAGTTCTTTCTTTTTTTTTAATTGGAATATAGTTGACTTACAATGTTGTGTTAGTTTCAGGTATACAGCAAAGTGATTCAGTTATACATACATACTTTTTTTTTCAGATTCTTTTCCCTTACAGGTTATTACAAAATATTGAGTATAGTTCCCTGTGCTATACAGTAGGTGCTTGTTGGTTATCTACTTTATATATAATAGTGTGTATATGTTAATTCCAAACTCCTAATTTATCCCTCCCCACCCCCTTTCCCTTTTGGTAACCATAAGTTTATTTTCTATGTCTGTGGGCCTATTTCTGTTTTAGATATAAATTTATTTGTATCATTTTTCTGGATTACACATATAAGTGATATCATATGAAATTTGTCTTTCTCTGTCTAGCTTACTTCACTTAGTATGATAATCTCTAGGTCCATCCATGTTGCTGCAAATAGCATTATTTCATTCTTTTTTATGGCTGAGTAATATTCCATTGTATAAATATACCATGTCTTCTTTATTAATTCATCTGTTGATGGGCATTTAGGTTGCTTCTGTGTCTTGCTATTGTAAATAGTGCTGCAATGAACATTGGGGTGCATTATCTTTTCGAATTATGTTTTTCTCCAGATATATGCTCAGGAGTGGGATTGCAAGATCATTCTATGAGGACAGCATCACAATGATACCAAATCCAGACAAAGATATCACATACAAAAATGAAAATTATAGGCCACTATCATTGATAAACATAGAGGCAAAAATCCTCAAAAACAACTATTAGCAAACTGAATCAAACAATACATTAAAAGTATCATACACCATCAGGTGGGATTTGTCCCAAGGATATAAGGATTTTTCAATATCTGCAAATCAATCAATGTGATAAACCCCATTAACAAAGTGAAGAATAAAAACCATATGATGATTTCAATAGATGCAGAAAAAGCTGTTGACAAAAATTCAACATCTATTTATGACAAAAAGTCTCAACAAAGTTGACATAGAGGGAACATACCTCAACATAATAAAGGCCATATATGACAAACATGTATGACAAAGGCCATATATGACAAAATCTAACATTATACTTAATGATGAAAAGTTGAAAGCATTTCCTCTAAGATCAGGAACAAGACAAGGATGCCCACTCTTGTCATTTTATTCAACATAGAATTGGAAGTCCTTACCATGGCAATCAGAAAAGAGAAAGAAATAGAAGGAATCCAAACTGGAAAGGAAGGAGTAAAATTGTCTACCCTTTATAGTGCTTCCATTAGGAATTTTCTAAAAACATACTCCTGTCAAAATACTTTGAACTATCAACTACGTGATAAAGTTAAAACTGCTTGGCATGTGACTTTTTAAAAAATGGACTTCATGTGTTAGAGAAGTTTTAATTTCATAGCAAAATTGAGTGGAAAGTACAGAGATTTCCCACTTATTCCCTGACCCCACTCATGCATAGCCTCCCCATTATTAACATCCCACATCAGAATGGTACATTTGTTATACTTGATATATGTACATTGACACATTAGGGTTAACTCTTGGTATAGTACATTCTATGTGTTTTGGCAAATGTATAATGATATGTATCCACCATTATAGTATCACAGTGTAGTTTCACTCCCCTAAAATCGTATGTGCTCCAGCTATCTAACCCTCACTCATTCGTAACCCCTGCCAAACACTGATCTTTTTATTTTCTCCATAGTATTGCCTTTGCCAGAATGTCATATAGTTGGATCATATGGTATATAGCATTTTTAGATTGGCCTCTTTCACTTAGAGAAATGCATTTAAGATTTACCCATGTCTTTTCATGGCTTGTTAGCTCATTTCTTTTTAGCACTGACTATCACTCCATTGTCTGGATGTACCAAAGTTTTCTTTAATCTATTTACCTACTGAAGGATATTTGATTCTTTCCAAGTTTTGGCAAATATGACTAAAGCTATTATGAATATCCGTGTGCAGATTTTTGTGTGGACATAAGTTTTCAACTCTTTGGGGTAAAAGTAAGGAACATGATTGATGGATCAGAGTAGGTCTTGTTTTGTAAGAAACTGCCAAACTCTCTTCCAAAGTGGTTGTACAATTGTGTATTCCCACAAGCAATGAATGAGAGTTCCTGCTGCTCCACATCTTTGCCAGTATTTAGCGTTCTCAGCGGTCAGGATTTTGGTCATTCTAATAAGTATGTATTGGTATCTCACTGATATTTTCTTTTTTTTTTTCACTGATATTTTCATTTGCATTTCCCTGATAACGTCTGACTGAGCATCTTTTCATAGGCTTACTTGCCATCTGAATATCTTACTGGGTTAGGTATTTGTTAAACTTTTTGGTCCATTTTCTAACTGGGTTGTTTGATTTCTTACTGTTGAGTTTTAAGAGTTCTTTGGCTTGGACCATCAAGATGGCAGAAGAGTAAGACGTGGAGATCACCTTCGTCTCCACAAATACATCAAATATACATCTACATGTGGAACAACTCCTACAGAATACCTACTGAACGCTGGCAGAAGACCTCACACTTCCCAAAAGGCAAGAAACTACCTACATACCTCAGAAGGGCAAAAGAAAAAGCAGACCAAAAAATAGGCATGGGACCTGCACCTCGGGGAGGGAGCTGTGAAGGAGGAAAAGTTTCCACACACTAAGAAGCCCCTTCACTGGTGGAGACAGGGGCGGGTGGGGGGGCGAAGCTTCAGAGCCACAGAGGAGAGCGCAGGAACAGAGGTGCAGAGGGCAAAGCGCAGAGATTCCTGCACAGAGAATCTATGCTGACCAGCACTCACCAGCTGAGATGCTTGTCTGCTCACTCACTGGGGCATGCGAGGGCTGGGAGCAGAGGCTCAGGCTTCGGAGATCACAACCCAGGGAGAGGACTTGGGTTGCCTGAGTGAACACAGCCTGAAGGGGGCTAGTGCACCACAACTAGCCAGGAGGGGGTCCAGGAAAACGTCTGGAACTACCTAAGAGGCAAGAGACCATTGTCTCAGGGTTCGCGAGGAGAGGGGATTCAGAGCACCACCAAAATGAGCTCCAGAGACAGGCGCGAGCCACGGCTATCACCACAGGCACCTGAGACAGGCATGAAATGCTAAGGCTGCTGCTGCAGCCACCAAGAATCCTGTGTGCAAGCACAGGTCACTCTCCACACCTCCCCTCTCGGGAGCCTGTGCAGCCTGCCACTGCCAGAGTCCCCTGATCCATGGACAACTTCCCTGGGAGAACACACAGCCCACCTCAGGCTGTTGCAACATCATGTCAGCCCCTGCCACCACAGGCTCACCCCGCATTCCATACGCCACCCGCCCCCCCCCCCGCCTGAGTGAGTCAGAACCCCCTAATCAGCTGCTACTTTAACCCCATTATGTCTGGGCAGGGAACAGAAGCCCTCGGGTGACCTACAGGCAGATGAAGGGCCATAACCAAAGCTAAATCCAAGGAGCTGTGTGAACAAAGTAGAGAAAGGGAAATTTCTCCAGCAGCCTCAGAAGCAGTGGATTAAGTATCCACAGTCAACTTGATGAACCCTGAATCTGTGGAATACCTGAATAGAAAAACAATCATCCCAAAATTGAGGCGGTGGACATTGGGAACAACTGTAGATTTGGGGTTGGCTTTCTGCATCTAATTTTTTCTCATTTTATGTTTACCTTAGTTTAGTATTTAGAACTTATTATCATTGGTAGCTTTGTTTATTGATTTGGTTCCTCTCTTCCTTTTTTTATTTTTGTGAGTGTGTATGTGTATGCTTCTTTGTGTGATTTGGTCTGCATAGCATTGCTTTTACTGGGGTTTTGTCTCTCCGTATTTTTTCTTTCTTTTTAGTATAGATTTCAGTGCTTGTTATCCCTGGTGGATTTGTGTTTTGGATTCATTGCCCTCTTATTTCTTTTGTTCTATCTTTCTTTCTCTTAATTTTAATTACTTTATTTTATTTTATTTTATTTTTTTTTTTTTTTTGCGGTACGCAGGCCTCTCACTGTTGTGGCCTCTCCCATTGCGGAGCACAGGCTCCGGACGCGCAGGCCCAGCGGCCATGGCCCACAGGCCCAGCTGCTCCGCGGCATGTGGGACCCTCCCAGACCGGGATACAAACCCGCGTCCCCCGCATCGGCAGGTGAACTCTCAACCACTGCGCCACCAGGGAAGCCCTACTTTATTATTTTTAATAATATTTTTTTATTTTAATACCTTTATTTTATTTTATTTATTTATTTTCTTCTCCCTTTTATTCTGAGCCGTGTGGCTCACAGGGTCTTGGTATTCCAGCCGGGTGTGCCTCTGAAGTGGGAGAGCCAATTTCAGGACATTGGTCTACCAGAGACTTCCCAGCCCCACCTAATATCAAATGGCAAAACCTCTCCGAGAGATCTCGATCTCAACTCTAAGACCCACCTCCACTCAATAACCAGAAAGCTACATTACTGGACAACCTATGCCAAAAACTAGCAAGACAGGAACACAACCCCACCCATTAGCAGAGAGGCTGCTAAAATCATAACAAGTTCACAGAAACCCTAAAACACAACACCTGACAAGGTCCTGCACACCAGAAAGACAATATACAGCCTCATCCACCAGAAGACCAGCACCAGTCCCCTCCACCAGGAAGCTTACACAACCCACTGAACCAAACTTACCCACTGGGGTCAGGAACCAAAAACAACGGGAACTACAAACCTGCAGCCTGCAAAAAGTAGACCCCAAACACAGTAAGTTAAGCAAAATGAGAAGACAGGGAAATACACAGCACATGAAGGAGCAAGGTGAAAAACGACCAGACCAAATAAATGAAGAGGAAATAGGCAATCTACCAGAAAAAGAATTCAGAGTAATGATAGTAAAGATCATACAAAATGTTGGAAATAGAATGAAGAAAATGCAAGAAACGTTTAACAAGGACCTAGGACTAAAGAGCAAACAAACAATGATGAACAACACAATAAATGAAGTGAAAAATTCTCTAGAAGTAATCAATAGCAGAATAACTGAGGCAGAAGAACAGATGAGTGACCTGGAAGATAAAAGATTGGAAATAACTACCACAGAGCACAATAAAGAAAACAGAATGAAAAGAATTCAGGACACACTCAGACACTTCTAGGACACCATTAAATGCACCAACATTCGAATTATAGGGGTCCCAGAAGTAGAAGAGAAAAAGAGAGATACTGATAAAATATTTGAAGAGATAATATTTGAAAACTTCCCTAATATGGGAAATGAAATACTCAGTCAAGTTCAGGAAGCACAGAGAGTATCAAACAGGATAAATCCAAGGAGAAACACGCCAAAACACATACTAATCAAACTATTAAAAATTAAATACAAAGAAAACAACATAAAGAACAGCAAGGGAAAAACAACAAATAACATACAAGGGAATCCCCATAAGGTTAACAACTGATCTTTCAGCAGAAACTCTGCAAGCCACAAGGGAGTGGAAAGAAATATTTAAAGTGAGGAAAGGGAAAAACCTACAACAAAGATTACTCTACCCAGCAAGGATCTCATTCAGATTCAACGGAGAAATCAAAACCTTTAGAGACAGTCAAAGCTAAGAGAATTCAGCACCACCAAACCAGCTTTAAAAGACATGTTAAACAAAGTTTTCAAGGCAGGTAACACAAGTGAAGGGTAAGGCCTACAATAACAAACCCAAAACAATTAAGAAAATGGTAACAGAAACATACATACCAATAACTACCTTAAATGTAAATGGATTAAATGCTCCCACCAAAAGACATACACTGGCCAAATGGATACAAAAACAAGACCCGTATATATGCTGTCTAGAAGAGACCCACTTCAGACCTAGAGACACATACAGACTGAAATTGAGGGGATGGAAAAAGATATTCTATGCAAATGGAAACCAAAAGAAAGCTGGAGTTGCAATTCTCATAACAGAAAAAATAGACTTTAAAATAAAGACTATTAGAAGAGAAAAAGAAGGACACTACATAATGATCAACTGATCGATCCAAGAAGAAGATATAACAATTGTAAATATTTATGCACCTCACATAGGAGCACCTCAATACATAAGGCAAATACTAACAGCTATAAAAGGGGAAATCGGCAGTAACACATTCATACCGGGGGACTTTAACACCCCACTTTCACCAATGGTCAGATCCAAACTGAAAATAAATAAGGAAACACAAACTTTAAATGATACATTAAACAAGATGGACTTAATTGATATTTATAGGACATTCCATCCAAAAACAACAGAATACACATTTTTCTCAACTGCTCATGGAATATTCTCCAGGATAGATCATACCTTGGATCAAAAATCAAGCCTTGGGAAATTTAAGAAAATTAAAATTGTATCAAGTATCTTTTCCGACCACAATGCTATGAGACTAGATATCATTTACAGGTAAAGATCTGTAAAAAATACAAACACATGGAGGCTAAACAATACACTACTTAAAAACGAAGTGATCACTGAAGAAATCAAAGAGGAAATCAAACAATACCTAGAAACAAATGACAATGGAGATAAAATCGCCCAAAACCTATGGGATGCAGCAAAAGCAGTTCTAAGAGGGAAGTTTATAGCAATACATTCGTACCTTAAGAAACAGGAAACATCTCAAATAAACAACCTAACTTTGCACCTAAAGCAATTAGAGAAAGTAGAACAAAAAAACCCCAAAGTTAGCAGAAGGAAGGAAATCATAAAGATCAGATCAGAAATAAATGAAAAAGAAATTAAGGAAATGATAGCAAAGATCAATAAAACTAAAAGCTGGTTCTTTGAAAAGACAAACAAAATTGATAAACCATTAGCCAGACTCATTAAGAAAAAAAGGGAGAAGACTCAAATCAATAGAATTAGAAATGAAAAAGGAGAAGTAACAACTGACACTGCACAAATGCAAAAGATCATGAGAGATTGCTACAAGCAACTCTATGCCAATAAAATGAACAACCTGGAAGAAATGGACAAATTCTTAGAAATACACAACCTGCCAAGAGTGAATCAGGAAGAATAGGAAACATGAACAAACAAATCACAAGCACTGAAATTGAAACTGTGATTAAAAATCTTCCAACAAACAAAAGCCCAGGACCAGATGGCTTCACAGGCGAATTTTATCAAACATTTAGAGGAGAGCTAACATCTATCCTTCTCAAACTCTTCCAAAATATAGCAGAGGGAGGAACACTCCCAAACTCATTCTATGAGGCCACCATCACCCTGATACCAAAACCAGACAAGATGTCACAAAGAAAGGCAACTACAGGCCAATATCACTGATGAACATAGATGCAAATATCCTCAACAAAATACTAGCAAACAGAATCCAACAGCACATTAAAAGGATCATACACCATGATCAAGTGGAGTTTATTCCAGGAATGCAAGGATTCTTCAATATATGCAAATCAATCAACGTGATACACCATATTAACAAATTGAAGGAGCAAAACCATATGATCATCTCAATAGATGCACAGAAAGCTTTCAACAAAATTCAACGCCCATTTATGATAAAAACCCTCCAGAATGTAGGTATAGAGGGAACATTCCTCAACATAATAAAGGCCATATATGACAAACCCACAGCCAACATTGTCCTCAATGGTGAAAAACTGAAAGCATTTCCACTAAGATCAGGAATAAGACAAGGTAGCCAACTCTCACCACTCTTATTCAACATAGTTTTTGAAGTTTTAGCCACAGCAATCAGAGAAGAAAAGGAAATAAATGGAATCCAAATCAGAAAAGAAGAAGTAAAGCTGTCACTGTTTGCTGATGACATGATACTATACATAGAGAATCCTAAAGATGCTACCAGAAAACTACTAGAGCTAATCAATGAATTTGGTAAAGTATCAGGATGCAAAATTAATGCACAGATATCTCTGGCATTCCTATACACTAACTTTGAAAAATCTGAGAGTGAAATTAAGAAATCACTCCCATTTACCATTGCAACAAGAAGAATAAAATATCTAGGAATAAACCTACCTAAGGAGAAAAAAGACCTGTATGCAGAAAATTATAAGACACCGATGAAAGAAATTAAAAATGATACAAATAGATGGAGACATATACCATGTTCTTGGATTGGAAGAATCAACATTGTGAAAATGACTCTACTACACAAAGCAATCTACAGGTTCAATGCAATCCCTATCAAACTACCACAGGCATTTTTCACAGAAATAGAACAAAAATTTCACAATTTGTATGGAAACACAAAAGACCCCGAGTAGCCAAAGCAATCTTGAAAACGAAAAATGGAGCTGGAGGAATCAGCCTACCTGACTTCAGACTATACTACAAAGCTACAGTAATCAAGAGAGTATGGTACTGGCACAAAAACAAAAATATAGATCAATGGAACAGGATAGAAAGGCCAGAGATAAACTCAGGCACATGTAGTCAACTTATCTTTGATAAAGGAGGCAGGAATGTACAATGGAAAAAGGACAGCCCCTTCAATAAGTGGTGCTGGGAAAACTGGACAGGTACATGTAAAACTATGAGATTAAAACACTCCCTAACACCATACTCAAAAATAAGCTCAAAATGGATTAAAGACCTAAATGTAAGGCCAGAAACTATCAAACTCTTAGAGGAAAACATAGGCAGAGGGCTTCCCTGGTGGCGCAGTGGTTGAGAGTCCACCTGCCGATGCAGGGGATATGGGTTCGTGCCCCAGTCTGGGAAGATCCCACATGCCGCAGAGCGGCTAGGCCCGTGAGCCATGGCCACTGAGCCTGCACGTCCGGAGCCTGTGCTCCCCATTGGGAGAGGCCACAACAGTGAGAGACCCACGTACTGCAAAAAAAAAAAAAAAAAAAAGGCAGAAAACTCTATGACATAAATCACAGCAAGATCCTTTTTGACCCACCTCCTGGAGCAATGGAAATAAAAACAAAAATAAACAAATGGGACCTAATGAAACTGAAAAGCTTTTGCACAGCAAAGGAAACCATAAACAAGACCAAAAGACAACCCTCAGAATGGGAGAAAGTATTTGCAAATGAAGCAACTGACGAAGGATTAATCTCCAAAATATACAAGCAGCTCAATACCAAAAAGCAAACATCCCAATCCAAAAATGTGCAGAAGACCTAAATAGACATTTCTCCAAAGAAGATATACAGATTGCCAACAAACACATGAAAGAATGCTCAACGTCATTAATCATTAGATAAATGCAAATCAAAACTACAATGAGATGTTATCTCACACCAGTCAGAATGGCCATCATCAAAAAATCTACAAACAATAAATGCTGGAGAGGGTGTGGAGCAAAGGGAACACTCTTGCACTGCTGGTGGGAATGTGAATTTGTACAGCCACTATGGAGACCAGTATGGAGGTTCCTTAAAGAACTACAAATAGAACTACAATATGACCCAGCAATCCTGCTCCTGGGCATATACCCTGAGAAAACCATAATTCAAAAGAGTCATGTACCAAAATGTTCATTGCAGCTCTATTTACAATAGCCCAGAGATGGAAACAACCTAAGTGCCCATCATCGGATGAATGGATAAAGATGATGTGGCACATATATACAATGGAATATTACTCAGCCATAAAAAGAAACGAAAATGAGTTATTTGTAGTGAGGTGGATGGACCTAGAGTCTGTCATACAGAGTGAAGTAAGTCAGAAAGAGAAAGACAAATACCGTATGCTAACACATATATATGGAATCTAAGAAAAAAAATGTCATGAAGAACCTAGGGGTAAGATGGGAATAAAGACACAGACCTACTAGAGAATGGACTTGAAGATATGGGGAGGGGGAATGGTAAGCTGTGACAAAGTGGTAGTGTGGCATGGACATATATACACTACCAAACGTAAAATAGATAGCTAGTGGGAAGCAGCCGCCTAGCACAGGGAGATCAGCTCGGTGCTCTGTGACCACCTAGAAGGGTGGGATAGGGAGGGTGGGAGGGAGGGAGACGCAAGAGGGAAGAGATATGGGAACATATGTATATGTATAACTGATTCAGTTTGTTATAAAGCAGAAAGTAACACACCATTGTAAAGCAATTATACTCCAATAAAGGTGTTAAAAATAAATAAATAAATGTAATTTCTACCTGTGCTCTCAGGAATTGCAATAAAAAGACACAAAGTATGTATCTTTTCCACACTGTTCATCCTGTAAATTCAATATGTAGAGCATTAGTTTTCATAAGTTAGATTTGTATTTGAAAATAGTTGTTTCTATTTGAAGCACAATTTCTGTTAGACATGTTTGTCATTTCTAAAGGGTTTTGATGCCAAGATTTTTTTTTCACTTAATAGTAGATAAGATCTTGGCTCACTCAATCTCCATCCCGTCCTCTTTCTAGTGTATATTGCTACAGATTCTGTTGCAGCCAGGTTTCTGAATACAAATTGTTTTTTTCCAATTAAATGCATTCACACTATATTTAGAAGGCAGAAGTTGGGTGGAGGCCATTTTATTGTAGCTTTTTGTTGTCATCTGCTCAAAAGTAATGTTGTGAATATTTTAGTGTCCAATCTCTAGCTTTGTGGGGTCAAGAAGTTAGCTTCACTGCCAGGGGACAGATTCTGGATGTAGTTTCTAGAGATTCATACAAGAGTACATTCCTCCAGCTTTTCCAATAATTTTGATGACTTCTAATTGCCATGGTAAATCCCCTTCTGCACAACTGGCTGGAAAAACAAAATTTTGATGTCAGCTGGCTGCTTCTTGCTGCCTTTGGCAAAGTCCTGAAAGAAAGATGAACTCATAAAAAGTGGTTATTGTTATAAAGAGGCAGCCTTAGCAAGAGACAAGTCTGTGGCCCTAAACTTTTCTTGAGTACCACCTATAAGGTCTTCCCTGTAAAAAAGTGGGCATCAACCCATTGGCAAAATTCAGACAGTCTTCCCAGCCAAGTCTATCATTTTCAAATAGCCTCAAGTTATCCTCCAACAAGAGGAGGGAGTAAAAATAGGTAAAGCACAAAAATGATGAAATAAAAATTAGAATTTTTCAGCACTAAAATACATGACTAGAAGAAGCACTTACAGAAGGGTGGAGTGTGGATCTCCAAAAACCTGCTCCTCTATAAAAGCAATGAGATTGTGCCAAACCTTGTCACAATCAACTTTCCCATAATTCTGGAAATTAGCCAAAGGCATGCAAAAATCTGAGGAGTGACCATGCAAGTAACACAGTCAAATCTCATTAAGAGCAGATTAGAATATGAATTTGATAGAAGTCTTCTGGAAGAACCATCAGCAAACATCAAACTTAATTGTAAAAGAGTGAATTCTTTTCCCTTAAAGTCAGGAACAAGACAAGCATGCTCATTCTTGCCACTTCTACTCAAAACTGTAATAGAGGTTCTAGCCAGGGCAAGCAAGCAAGAAAATAAAGTAAAATGTATCCAGATTGGAAAGGAAGAGGCAGAACTCTTCACAGATGACATGGTCTTGTATATAGAAAATGTTAAGGAATCCACATACAAAAAAAAATAATAAACTGTTCCGATTAATAAAAGGATTCCGAAAGGCTGTAGGACAAGACAAGAACTAGTTGTGTTTCTATACAGTAACAATGAACAATCCCAAAATGAAATGAATTGCAAAACACCATTTAAAGCAGCATAAAAATAATATAATGCTTTGGATTAAATTTAACAAAATAAATGCAAGGTATACACTTAAAACTACAAATGGGGCTGACTGTGAAAGAGATTACTTGCTGTCCTTCTATCAATTTTCTTCATTTTCTGTAAGAGTAGAAATTTTAGCTGGGCACATGGTCATATGATGAAAATTCATCTTTCTCATCTTTATTTGCAGCTAGATGTGGCCATGTGACTAAGTTCTGTCCAATGGGTCATGAATAATAGTGTTGTAAACAACCTCTAGATCATGCCATTAGAGCAAATGGTTTAGCCTCCCCTTTTTCTCCCTTCCTTCTTTTCTGCTAGCTGAAATAAGCATCTTATTATTTTGAAGATGCAAAGGCATCTTCAACCATACAGAGGAGGGCAACACCCTAAGTATGGTTCTTTTTTCATTATTATTTCTATCTATTCTTAATCTCTGTTTGGTAAGCCATAGTTGTCATACTTTACTTCTTTAGACATGGTTTCTTTTAGCTTTTTGAACAAATTTTAAATATCTGACTTAAAGTCTTTGGCTACTAAGGACATTATCTGGACCACCTCAGGGACAGTTTCTTTTAGGGCTGCTTCTTTTGGGGTATATGAGCCATGCTTTCTTGCTCTTTGCATGTCTCATAATGTTTGGTTGAAAACTGGACATTGTATACAGTATGTTATAGTAACTCTGGAATTAGAAAACTCCTGCACCTCTAGTTTGTTGTTATTGTTGTTGCTGCTGCTCCTTATTTGTTTAGCAACATTCCTAGGTTGACTATATGGATTCTGTATTCCCTACAGCATTGAGCATTGAGCTCTTTCCTCATATTTTTTAAAAATTGTGTTGCTTTTATTTATAAGCTTGGCTTCCTTGGAGCCATCTCTAGTCAGTATAGTTAGTGGTCAGCCAGTAATAACCAGTCAGAATATTTTTTTAAATGTCCTGAACTAGCAGGTCTTCCATGCATTTATCAAAGAGATCTGTGTGTGAAAGTACACCTTGAAAGTTCAGGCAGTTTACAAGTCAGCATTAGCTTTCACTTCCTGCTTGTGCAGAGCCTCCAGGTCAGCCAGAGTTGAGTTGGTGGGTCTGTCTCAGCCCTTTCTTGGGCATGCACAAAACTGCACATATGAGCAGCTTCCTAGATTCCAAAAATACATTGGCTCTTCACCAAGTACCCTGCAGATGTGTAATTCTTTGGGTCTAAATTTTAAATTTTGAGCCGCAGCTGGATTATAAATTTTCAGACCCCAAAATTTGTTTGCCCCAACTGAAATCACAGGCTTATGCATCTGTGGTATTACCAATTCCATGTATTTGCTCTTGTTTTCAGCATGAGTATAGGTTTCTTTCTGCAAAACTGGGCTCTGAATATGATCAAATAGAAACAACACCATGGGTATGAAAGTTTTCCAGGGAACTAACAATCTGCTCAAAATACTGACTGTGCTCTGGGGAAGGGGCTTTTCACGGACCTCTAAAAGAGGTCATTCCTTCTTATTCCCTGCAAGGCTGCCGAATTTTCATGGCTACCACACCACTTAGTTGGGGATGGGGGTGTGTGAAGCCCCGAGTTAAAGTGCCACAGGCAGGCACTGATGTTGTTATAGCTTTTCAGTACTTTTTCTTGATTAATTGCTTTTCAGCTTATTCTATGCCTTTGGTTAATTTGCAGAGTTCTGAAATTGTCGGTTTTAACAGTTTTGTCAGTTACTTGTATTACTTTTGTGGTGGAGTGGGTTCACTGAGGTCCTCATTCCACCATTTCAGAAGCCAATTCTCAACACACTGAGGATGGAAGAGCCACCAGATGGAAGGAGCTTAGGTCCCCAACATCGTCAAGCTACTATACCGGCCCTTGACTTAAAAGATTATTTGAAAGAGAAATGTCTTTTTTTAAGCTAATGTATTTTAACTCCCTTATTAAATAGACTAGCCTGTGTCCTAACTAAACTATGTCCTATAAATAGTGCATGCACTGCAGCATCACTGACAAGCAAACTCTATAGAAATTTTGGTCTTTGTTTTCAGTTTAATGAATTTTCCATCAAACATCTTTTCCAAACAGCAAATCATATTTTTTCCTATATTTGTTTCCTAATAGCATATTAGGTTGTATTATTTTGGCACAGACATCCTTTGCATTGTAAGGATGTAGGGAAATTCTTTACTGGCCCTAAAATTATGATTCTAGAGCTTGTGCTCTTATCTGTTATAAAATCTTGTGGCTAAGATTTATTGAGTATATACTTTGTGTCAGGCACTATGCTAAGTCCTTTATATGTACTGTAGTCTCATTCATGACAGAAACCTTATCAGGTAGGTTACTCTAATTATCTCCATTTAACAGATGAGAAAGAAAACTGCTGCTTAGAGAGATCACTGCTAGGGGTGTCTCTATAATATGAACCCTATGATGACTCTAGGGACAGATTTTCTTTGAATCTCATTTCCAGGAACACTGGTACTTGCCTTGAGAAAATGGTTTGTTTTTATCCAATAGTAACTGTAGTTTATGCAAGTGATCCTGTAGAACTCTTTTCATGGGCTGCTAAACTTGTGGAGAAAAATATATAAAGTGATTCAAATAGAGGTTAAAGCCTTTTTCCAGCTGATGTGCATCACCTTAAGACCAGATAACTCTGAACTGAAACAGAACTAGAAGGTTTATAGGGAAAGGAGGAGAGAGATACATTACTAGTATTTCCCAGGTTTCAGTTTTTAACTGCTACAAATGTGTAGTTGGAATGGTTGGGAATTTGTTCTACTTTTTCACAGCTCTTGCTCATATCTTTAGTGCAATCTCATTCCAGTAGGTGTCAGAACAGTTTTTCAAGGGTTATTTTTGTATTTGTTGTTGTCATTTGTTGTTATTTTAGTAGTGGGGAGATGTAACAAAAAAGGTGAGGTAGGTTAAAAAAAAAGAAAAAAAGGTAAAGAAAGCAAAGGTTGAAGCAAGGAAAACTGGAGTCTATTGTACAGTTGTCCCTTGGTATCTGCTGGGGATTGGTTTCAGGACCTGCCTTGAATACCAAAATTCAAAGATGCTCAAGTCCCAGAGTCAGTCCGTATCCACGGTTCCATGTGCACGGATTCAACCAACTGCAGATCATGTAGTACCGTTGTATTTATTGAAAATAATACTGAGTATAAGTGGACCCACGCAATTCAAACCCACATTGTTCAAGGGTCAACTGTAATTATTTTTCAGTTTCTCCTCTTAGACAATATGAACTTCTTTCATCACTAGCCAAATCTTTTCAGAGATAAAATTACAAGGATGTACAAGGTTCAGGAATTGAGTCAAGAAGGCCCTCATCGTGGGTTAGAGGAGCAGTTTGTTCTTTCATCTTCTGTTCCTTAATTATAGCTTGGATCATCTATTTGGACAGTGATGCTGGTTCTGACAAGGCATGTGCTATAGATTGAATGTCTGTGTACATCCCTCCCAAATCCATATGCTGAATCCTAACCCCTAATATGATGGTATTTGGAGTTGAGGCTTTTGGGGGTGACTAGGTCATGAAGGTAGAGCCCTCCTGAATGGGATTAGGGCCCTTATAAAAGAGACTCCAGGGACCTCTCTAACCTCTTCCATCAGGTAAAGATACAACAAGAAGACCATCTATGAATGAGGAAGCGAGGCTTCAACAGACACAGAATCTGCTGGCACTTTGATCTTAGACTTCCCAGCCTCAACAATTGTGAGAAATAAATGTTGTTGTTTAAGCCACCTGGTCTATCATATTTCATTATAGCAGCCCAAACAACTAAGACACCATGATTGAATGCATTTTCACTGAAGATATTTGTGTCTATATTAATGTGTTATTAGTATTTGCTTTGCTTTTCCTGAAAGGTCTTTGTCTGGTTTTGGTATCAGGGGAATAATACTGGCCCCATACAAAGAGTTTGAAAGTATTACCTCTTCTTCTATTTTTTGGAAAAATTTGTAAAGTTTGTTATTAATATTTGTTCTTTCAATATTTGGTAGGTTTACCAGTAAAGTCATTTCAGCACCATTCACTGTGGAAAGTTTTTAAATTATTAATTCAATCTCTTATTATAGGTATATTCTTATTTTCTATTTCCTCTTGAATTATTTTCAGTATTTTGACTTTTTCTAAAATGTTCCTATTTTATCTAAGTTGTCTTTCTAATTTGTTTTCATACATTGTTCATTATATTCACATATAATACTTTTTAATTTCTGTAAGGTCGGTAGTAATGTCCCATCTTTCACTGATTTCATAATTTGAGTTGTCTCTCTCTGTTTGGTCAGACTAGCTAAAAGCTTGTCAATTTTGTTGATTTCTTTCAAAGAACAAGCTTGATTTCACTGATTTTCTCTATTGCTTTTTCTATTCTCTATTCCATCTATTTCCATTAGAGTCATTATTATTTCATTCCAGCAGCTTGCTTCAGATTTAGTTTGCTCTTCTTTTTCTAGGTCCTTAAGGTGAAAATTAGGTTAATTATTTGAGACATTTTTTCTTTCTTAATATATGTATTTATATGTCAATAGACACGTAGGTTGCTTCCATGACCTGGCTATTGTAAATAGAGCTGCAATGAACACTGGAGTACATGTCTCTTTTTGAATTATAGTTTTCTTTGGAAATATGCCTAGTAGTGGAATTGCTGGGTCATATGGTAGATCTATTTTCACTTTTTTAAGGAGTCTCCATACTGTTCTCTATAGTGGCTATATCAATTTACATTCCCACCAACAGTGCAAGAGGGTTCCCTTTTCTCCACACCCTCTTCAGCATTTATTTTTTGTAGATTTTCTGATAATGGCCATTCTGACTGGTGTGAGGAGATACCTCATTGTAGTTTTGATTTGCATTTCTCTAATAATTGGTGATGTTGAGCATCTTTTCATGTGTTTGTTGGCCATCTATATGTCTTATTTGGAGAACTTTCCATTTAGGTCTTCCGTCCATTTTCTGAATGGGTTGTTTGCTTTTTGATATTGAGCTGCATGAGCTGCTTGTGTATTTTGGAGATTAATCCTTTGTCAGTTACTTCATTTGCAACTATTTTCTCCCATTCTGAGGGTTGTCTTTTCGTCTTGTTTATGGTTTCCTTTGTTGTGCAGAAGTTTTAAAGTTTAATTAAGTCCCATTTGTTGACTTTTGTTTTTATTCTCATTATTCTAGGAGTTGGGTCAAAAAAGATCTTGCTGCAATTTATGTCAAAGAGTGTTCTACCTATATTTTCCTCTAAGAGTTTTATAGTGTCTGGCCTTACATTTATGTCTTTAATCCATTTTGAGTTTATTTTTGTGTATGGTGTGAGGGAGTGTTCTAATTTCTTTTCCTTCTTTTACATGTAGCTGTCCAGTTTTCCCAGCACCACTTATTGAAGAGACTGACTTTGCTCCATTGTATATTCTGGCCTCCTTTGTCATAGATTAGTTGACCATATGTGCGTGGGTTTATCTCTGGGCTTTCTAACCTGTCGCATTTGTCTATGTTTCTGTTTTTGTGCCAGTACCATATTGTCTTGATTTCTGTAGCTTTGTAGTAGAGTCTGAAGTCAGGTAGCCTGATTCCTCCAGCTCTGTTTTTCCTTCTCGAGATTGCTTTCACTCTTCGGGGTCTTTTGTGTTTCCATACAAATTGTAAAATTTTTTGTTCTACTTCTGTGAAAAATTCCATTGGTAATTTGATAGGGATTGCACTGAATCTGTAGATTGCTTTGGGTAGTACAGTCATTTTCACAATATTGATTCTTCCAATCCAAGAACATTGTATATCTCACCATCTGTTTGTGTCATCTTTGATTTCTTTCTTCACTATCTTATAGTTTACTGTGTGCAGGTCTTTTGCCTCCTTAGGTAGGTTTATTCCTACGTATTTTATTCTTTTTGTTACAGTTATAAATGGGATTGTTTCCTTAATTTCTCCTTCTCATCTTTTGTTGTTAATGTATAGGAATGCAAGAGATTTTTGTGTATTAATTTTGTATGCTGACACTTTACTAAATTCATTGATTAGCTCTAGTAGTTTTCTTGTGGCATCTTTAGGACTTTCTATGTATCATGGCATCTGCAAAGTGACAGTTTTCCTTTTTTTCTAATTTGGATTCTTTTTATTTCTTTTTCTTCTCTGATTGTCATGGGTAGGACTTCCAAAACTATGTTGAATAATAGTGGCAAGAGTAGACAATCTTCTCTTGTTCCTGATCTTAGAGGAAATGCTTTCAGTTTTTCACCATTGAGCATAATGTTTGCTGTGGGTTTGTCATATATGGCCTTTATTATGCTGAGGTAGGTTCCCTCTATGCCCACTTTCTGGAGAGTATTTACCATAAATGGGTGTTGAACTTTGTCAAAAGCTTTTCTGCATCTATTGAGATGATCATATTGTTTTTATTCTTCAGTTTGTTAACATGGTGTATCACACTGATTGATTTGTGTATACTGAAGAATCCTTACATCCCTGGATAAATCCCAGTTGGTCATGGTGTATGATCCTTTTAACGTATTGTTGGATTTGATTTGCTAGTATCTTGTTGAGGATTTTTGCATCTATGTTCATCACTGATATTGGCCTGTAACTTTCTTTTTTTGCCATATCTTTGTCTGGTTTTGGTATCAGCGTGATGGCGGCCTCATCGAATGAGTTTGGGAGTGTTCTTCCCTCTGTTATATTTTGGAAGAGTTTGAGAAGGATAGATGTTAGCTCTTCTCTAAATGTTTGATAGAATTCGCCTGTGAAGCCATCTGGTCCTGGGCTTTCCTCTGTTGGAAGATTTTTAATCACAGTCTCAATTTCAGTGCTTGTGAATGGTCTGTTTATATTTTCTATTTCTTCCTGGTTCAGTCTCAGAAGGTTGTGCTTTTCTAAGAATTGGCCATTTCTTCTAGGTTGTCCATTTTATTGACATATAGTTGCTTGTAGTAGTTTCTTATGATGCTTTGTATTTCTCCAGTGCCAGTTGTCACTTCTCCTTTTTCATTTCTAATTTTATTGATTTGAGTCCTCTCCCTTTTTTCTTGATGATTCTTGCTAAAGGTTTGTGAATTTTATTTATCCTCTCAGAGAAACAGCTTTTAGTTGTATTGATCTTTGCTGTTGTTTTTTTTTGTTTGTTTCTATTTCATTCATTTCTGCTCTGGTCATCATTATTTCCTTCCTTCTGCTAGCTTAGGGTTTTGTTTGTTCTTATTTCTCTAGTTGCTTTAAGCATAGGGTTAGGTTGTTTATTTGAGATGCTTCTTTTTGCTTGCGTTAGGATTGTATTGCTATAAACTTCCCTGTTTGAACTGCTTTTGCTGCATCCCACAGGTTTGGGGTCATCGTGGCTTTTTTGTAATTTGTTTCTAGGTATTTTATTTCCTCTTTGATTTCTTCAGTGATCTCTTGGTTATTTAGTAGCATATTGCTTAGCCTCCATGTGTTTGTATTTTTTCTTTTTTTTCTTTTTCCTGTAATTGATTTCTAATCTCATAGTGTTGTGGTTGGAAAAGATGCTTGATATGATTTCAATTTTCTTAAATTTACTGAGACTTGATTTGTGACCCAAGGTGTGATCTATCCTGAAGAATATTTTATGTGCACTTGAGAAGAAAGTGTATTCTGCTGCTTTCAGATGGAATGTCCTATAAATGTCAAAAAAAAGTCTATCTGGTCTAATGTGTCATTTACGGTTTGTGTTTCCTTATTAATTTTCTCTCTGGATGATCTAGCCATTGGTGTAAGTGGGGTGTTAAGTCCCCCACTATTATTGTGTTACTGTCGAGTTCCCCTTTTATGGCTGTTAGCATTTGTCTTATGTATTGATGTGCTCCTATTTTGGGTGCATAAATATTTACAATTGCTATACCTTCTTCTTTGAGTGATCCCTTGATCATTATGTAGCATCCTTCCTTGTCTCTTGTCATTACTTTAAAGTCTATTTTGTCTGATATGAGTATTGCTACTCCAGCTTTCTTTTGATTTCTGTTTACATAGAATATCTTTTTCTATCCCCTCACTTTCAGTCTGTATGTGTCCTTATCTCTCAAGTGGGCCTCTTGTAGACAGCATATATATGGGTCTTATTTTTGTATCCATTCAGTCAGTCTATGTCTTTGGTTGGAGCATTTAATCCATTTACATTTAAGGTAGTTATCGATACATATGTTCCTGTTACCATTTTCTTAATTGTTTTGGGTTTGCTATTGTAAGTCTTTTCCTTCTCTTGTGTTTCCCACCTAGAGAAGTTCCTCTTGCATTTCTTGTAAAGCTGGTTTGGTGGTGCTGAATTCTCTTAGCTTTTGCTTGTCTGTAAAGCTTTTTATTTCTCCATCGAATCTGAATGAGATTCTGCTGGGTAGAGTAATCTTTGTTGTAGGTTTTTCCCTTTCATCACTTTAAATATGTCCTGCCACTCCCTTCTGGCCTGCAGAGTTTCTGCTGAAAAATCACCTGATAACTTTATGGGGATTCCCTTGTATGCTACTTGTTGCTTTTCCCTTGCTGCTTTTAATATTTTTTCTTTGTATTTAGTTTTTGTTATTTTGATTAATGCATGTCTCAGCATGTTTCTCCTGGGTTTTTCCTGTATGGGACTCTCTGCACTTCCTGGACTTGATTATTTCCTTTCCCATGTTAGGGAAGCTTTCGACTATAATCTTTTCAAATATTTTCTCAGAACTTTTCGTTTCTCTTCTTCTTCTAGGACCCCTATAATTTGAATTTTGGTGCATTTAATGTTGTCCCATAGGTCTCTGAGACTGTCCTCATTTCTTTTCATTGTTTTTTCTTTATTCTGCTCCTTGGCAGTTATTTCTGCCATTCTGTCTTCCAGCTCACTTATCCGTTCTTCTGTCTTAGTTATTCTGCCATTGATTCCTTCTAGTATATTTCTCATTTTAGTTGTTGTGCAAAAATTTTTGCTATGTATGGGTTACATTTTCCTGTTTCATTACATGAATCATTTATTTTTTCTGTTATTGAAAACTGGAAATTTTAGATAAAATTATATATTTATCTAAAATATTTATCTAATTAGGTATTGTTTCAATTACAGATATGGACCTCCCCCTACTCTGGAATTGTTGTTGTTGATTTGCCATTTATTTATTTTTAGTGATTTTGCTGAACTAATTTTGTGAAGTCTATTTCCTCTAGTGTTCAGCCTCTGGTGTCCCTGCTCATGTTTTTTCCTTGGTTTTGTGTCTTTTAGCATGACTACATAAGGGTCAACCATGGGTCAGCATAAGCCACTTATTGGTCAAAGATTGTGTTTAAACCCCTTTGCCAATTAGATTTTTACCTTTTACCATTGGATGTGTGTTTGGCTGCTATTACTGTTCAAAGAGTTTACATTTTTGCCTCACATTCAGTCAAGGATTATTAGCTTGAATTTTCTCTTTCAAATTGCTCCTAAGAGAACAAAGCTTTGAGCATGCACACAATCTTCTAATTGCCATGGGTACCTGTGATTTTACTCTTAAGCCTGGCTTCCTAGGAATTGCCCCTATCAGAATAGATTATACAGCTGGTTTTTGGTCAGTGAGACTTGTACTCTTGGTTCATGGGTTTGTGTGAGGTCTGGGAAATGTTTTCAAGGCTTCTTTGTGTCATTTCTAATTGCTCTTGAGTGGGTGCAGCATAGTGTTTATGTACAGCCTTCCTGACCCCAGGCTTGGCTATGATCCCAGACAGGTCTTCTTGGCTTTCCTTTCCCTAATTCTCTCTGTAAACTGCTAATTGCTCTGCACGTCCTTGTTGCTACCAATATGATGGGGCTGTGAACGCTGTTTTAATTGCTTTGCAATGAGATCTTTATTTTTTTTTACAACACTGCTAGGCATGGAATTATCCATATTCTGTTCCAAATAAAGTTAGTCCCCTTAGGCAGAGCTAAAGAGCTTTTATCCTTATAACCTGCCTTTCTCCTTGCACAGCACCTCTGCACAGGAACTGGAGTGACAGACTGTCCCAGAGTGACACTCCTGTTCTATAAGTGGGCACTGAGGCAAAAGTAGCCTCTGTTCTTCTTGGCTTGCCCCTGCTGGCGTGAAGCCTCCACCCTATACACAGTTGTGAGTGAGACTGATCACACCTGTGTTCTCAGCCTTCTCCAACTGGAATAGATTTTCTACTCTATGACTAGGTGGAGGAACAGAACTCAGTCCTCTTGGCAAATCCTATCAGGAATAGACCTTCCGCAGAACAGGGCTGGAGGTGATAAAAAATGCAAGGGGCCTGCCCATCCTTGGGTGAAACCATAGCCCTAGGCTGGGAGCTGGAGGCAGAGGAAGCCTCGTCTTCTTGGGTACATCTGTCAGGAGTAGCTCCCCAGATTTGTTTCCATAAAATATAGCTGGGAGGAAAATAAGAAACAGGCTGTGGCTCAAGTTTAGCCACAGATTATCACTGTTATTACCTCAATTTAGTGTATTTTCTTTTTTTATCATCTTTATTGGAGTAAAATTGCTTTACAATGATGTGTTAGTTTCTGCTTTATAACAAAGTGAATCAGCTATACATATACATATATCCCCATAGCTCTTCCCTCTTGCATCTCCCTCCCTCCCACCCTCCCTATCCCATCCCGCTAGGTGGCCACAAAGCACCGAGCTGATCTCCCTGTGCTATGCGGCTGCTTCCTACTAGCCAGAGACTTTAAATGATTGGGTTTTTAAAATAGTTTTCTCCAGTTAAATGGCTATTTTGTGGGGAAAGTGTGCCATGTAATAGGACAAGAGAAATATAGAATGGCTATAACTCTGCCTGGTGAGAGGAACTTACCATCTTGGGATAGACAGATTGATAATTTGGACCCGACAAAATAGTGATTGATCTTTAGAAACTTCATGTCCTTTTATAACCAAATTTTCCAATAAATAAAGTGAGTCCTCTTAATAAGAGGTTAGACCAGGTGAACATAAGATCAAGTTATCTACATATTGATTGATCGAGTTAAAAGAATGAGGAAATTACAAAGCTTTGAAAATATGGTTGAGAACCTTACAGAAATATGAGAGGGCTTCAGTGAAGACTTGAGACATCACAGTCCAAGTGTATTGTTGTTTATTCCATGTGAAAGCAAAAAGACAGTATGAATCAGAATAAGGGAATACTAAGGAAGGCTAAACAGAGCTCTACTACTGTGTTGAACTTGGACGTAGAGAAGCCAGTGTAGTATTTGGGTTAAGGACCACATAGAAACATATGCACATGATGTGATTTATATCCCTTAAGTCTTAAACATAGAATTATGCACATCCATTTGGACTTTTTACCTGGAGAATAGAGGTACTACATTGATCAGTACAAGGAATAAGTAAGCCCTTAGCTATGAAATCTACAACAATCTGTTGTAGTTTCTTTAATGCTTAGGGTTTTAGGGGGTACTGAAGCAATTTAGGCAGAGGAATAATGGTGTCAATCTTGACGTGTAAAACTTCTGTATTACTAATTTATCACATGTCTGTAGATGATGTGGAGAATATGGGGTACCAAAAAAAATAATCAGAAAGTTACAGTAATTCTAAGGGTAAGAGACTTGGGGACATCAGAGTGCAGGGTAATCAAAGGAAGCCACCATAAGATGGTTTACTGGGTCATCCAACTCCATAAAACCAAGAAAAAGCCTGTCTGGTATGCATCTAATAGTGGCTCCTCATTGAGCCAAAGGGCTCCATCCTATTAGGATGGTAGAGTTGGAAAGACCACAGAGAAAGACATGTTGAGAAGTTAAGGGACCCAAAGAGATGGGTAGAGAATGTACACAACTGGCAAGTCCTACCACTGAAATCTCTTTATTACTTCAAGGAAAGTTCAAAAGAAATTGGGAAGAATTATTGGTGGAGACTGTGGTTCCAATATCTATAAAAAAATTAGGTCAGTGGCTGTGATGGTTGATTTTATGTGCCAACTTGTCTATTCCACTGAAACACTAGTTTAAATATTGTGGTGAAGTTTTTTTTTTCAGATGAGATTAAGATTTAAATCAGTAGATTTTGAGAAAAGCAGATTAGCCCCCATAATGTAGATGGGCCTCATTCAATCACAAGAAGGCCTTAAGGGGAAAAAAGACTTACATCTCCCAAATAAGAGGGAATTGTACCATCAGACTACCTTCAGACTCAATTTCAGGATCAACTCTTCTGTGGGTCTCCAGCCTGCTAACCTACTTGCCAGCCTTCACAACTGCATGAGCTAATTTCTTTAACACACACACACACACACACACACACACACACACACACACACACTATTGGTTCTGTGCCTCTGGAGGACTCTGACTAATACAGTGATCATTTACTAATAGGGTTGTTTCTCTTTGCTGAACCAAAGGCACTTAGAGACACTGAAAGATGCCTTCCTTGGAAGGGAGTCATTTTGTTCTGATTGAGCAGTTTGTTTGGCTGCCTGTGTCTTGGCCAAAGCAATACAATTTAGGTCCAGTGACATTTTTCCACCAATATGTGCAAGTGTCTTCATCTATCTATGTTGTATTTGAGGAAGGCCTTTGTTTCCCTCCAGTTGTTTGTAGTATCATAAGTTTGTGTATGTAGTATTCTCTTTGCTTATCAGATTATCCACAAAATGCTGGGGTAATTGTTATAATTAATGGATGGGCAAGGTCTGCCAGTCTTTCTTCTGTTTCTGAACAGCAGCTGATATTTCAGGCTTCGTACCATTAACAACAACAAAAATAACAAAAGGTAGAGATCTCTGTGGTGGTGTTAGGATTAATGCCCAGCCCGCAGCATTCCTGAAAGTGGGTGCTACTCGATCTCTATAGTTAGAGATGGATTCATCTCGCCCCTGTCAACAGGATTGGATTATTCCCCAGGAAATGCTGGGGGGTGGCAAACTTCAAGGATGCCATTTACAAGCTGTTCTCCTTTCACTAGGGCTACAGCATGTGCAGAGGGGGTGTTATTTCTATCAGAGTTAGATAAATTCTCATTTATAGTTATCCATATGGCCTTGTCAAAGCAGGCTCTGGCAACTCCTGGTCCTACTAAAAGGTGTGCTGAGATGTATAAGAGAGCCATTTCAGTCAACCTTTTAGTTGGTGGGAAATCCCAGATTTTGCCAAATAGTTGGGGATAAATCCTAACTACCTGTGGTTACTGTGAATTTTCATTTGTTTTGTGTCTTTAAGGCATTTTAGTGGGGGGTTTAGTCAGGGGACTAGAAGCACAGAGAAGAATAGGGATGAAAATAAGTAACAGAACAGATGGATTAGGAAGGACTTTACCAGCATTGTACCAAAGAGTGAAGCTATGCATGAAACATTGATGGAATTCGTTACATAAAAATAAGATTATCTATGCATCTATGCATGTGTAAACCACAAATAATTAAAAATCAAAATCCAAGAAAAGTATTTGAAATGTATATGCCTGAATGTGGGTAAAAGTCTTCACACCTAACTGTTAAAATCACTGAGCTAATTATTTTAAAAACATGAATACATGCTGATGAGAGTACAAAAACCAAAAATTCTCATAGAAAGTCAGTGACAATACAAATGGGTATTATGTTTCTTGCAATATGCATCAAGTGTGTCAAGTGTTCACATATTCCAATTCAGTAAATCTACCCCTGGAAATCAATTATAAACAGAGATGGTGAAAAAATATGTACATATAAAAATATTCTTTTCATTGTATGGAGGAATAATCTTTGAGGAATATATCAATGTGCTTTCCTCCTACACATCTCCTTGACTGAATTTCCCTACAAATTACTACAAATTCCCTGCAAATTATGTTTTCCACCAGAAAGCAGAAATGGGTAATATAAGAACAGATATCAGCTGAAAGGAAGTTTAAAGAGAACTTTTTTACCACACTGAGTCTTGTGGCTTGAAAATCTTTACCTACTACACATTATAGTGAATACTGATGATAACACCAACAATAATATGATAGCTACAAGTGCCAAGCTAAGAACCTGTTGGTAATTGATGCTGGACACCACCCATGAAGCAGATGCTATTACCACCCTCATATAATGCCTGTGGAAATTGTGGCACACAGAGAAAGAGCTGTCAAGGATCTCGGGGTTCCTCAGAGGGTTCCTACATTCAGGTCCCAGATCTGTCAGACTCTAGGTTGCACACTGGTTTGCAGGATGCTTTCCAGCCCCCAATACAAGAATGAAATAAAATACTCACTGGGGAAGAGGGTAAAACAACACGCAAAACTTTTTTTAAAGTGTAATATAGTTATTGCCCCCAATAAGTGCTAAATGGAAGGAATTTAAAGCAATGTAGGAAACTGTTCATAGAGTATCATTCCAGTATTACAAAAAGATGTCATAATTACAAAGAAAAGCATAGGGAAGAAATCAGGCAGTTGTTCATTTAATCAACAAATACATATATTGAGAATACACTGCTAAGCACTGTTTTGTTAAAGTGCTGCAAATACTACGGTGAGCAAAAACAAAGCAAAAAATACAGCTCCTGTCCGTAGAAAGGTTACATCATGATACTTTGATACAGAGGTCACAAAGTATTTCTGCTTTCCATCTCACGCATTAAATTTTTCACTCTTTTAGACACAGGATTCTTTTCAGAAGAAAAATGAATAAAAATGTTGTCTTTCTCAAATGATTTTTATGACTTGGGGAACATGCTAAAATTCTGAGTTTAAAAAGCGAGATATTAGGGGACCATCAAGATGGCAGAGGAGTGAGACGTGAAGATCACCTTCCTCCCCACAAATACATCAGAAATACATCTACATGTGGAACAACTCCTACAGAACACCTACTGAATGCTGGCACAAGATCTCAGACTTGCCAAAAGGCAAGAAACTCCCCTCGTACCTGGGTAGGGAAAAAGAAAAAAGAAAAAAAAGAGACAAAAGAATAGGGATGGGACTTGCACCTCTAGGAGGGAGCTATGAAGGAGGAAAAGTTTCCACACACTAGGAAGCCCCTTCACTGGTGGAGATGGGGGCGGTGCCGGGGGGAAACTTTGGAGCCATGGAGGAGAGCGCAGCAACAGGGGTGCAGAGGGCAAAGCAGAGAGATTCCCACACAGAGGATCGGTGCCGACCAGCACTCGCCAGCCTGAGGGGCTTGTGGGTTCACCCGCCAGGATGGGCGGGGGCTGGGAACTGAGGCTCGGGCTTCAGTCGGAGAGCAGGGAAAGGACTGGGGTTGGCTGCATGAAAACAGCCTGAAGGGGCTAGTGTGCCACAGCTAGCCAGGAGGGTATCTGGGAAAAACACTGGACCTGCCTAAGAGGCAAGAGACCATTGTTTCAGGGTGTTCAATGAGAGGGGATTGCTTCCCTGTCTGCCCACAGAAGCAGAGCACCACCTAAATGAGCTCCAGAGAGGGGCACAAGCCACGGCTATCAGCTTGGACACCAGAGATGGGCATGAAACGATAACGCTGCTACAGCAGCCACCAAGAATCCTGTGCTCAAGCACAGGTCATTAACCACACACCCCAGGAGCCTGTGCATCATGCCACGGCCAGGGTCCCAAGATCCAGGGACCACTTCCCTGGAAGAACTCACAGCGACCTCATGCTATTGCAACATCACACCAGCCTCTGCCACCACAGGCTCAACCCCAATTACAGTTATAAGACCATAACCCTCGCTCCCTCAGGCATGAGTGAGCCAGAGACCCTAATTAGCCACTGCTTTAACCCCATCCTGTCTGGGCGGGAACATAAGCTTGAGGGCAACCTACACGCAGAGGTGGGGTCAAAAACAAAGCTGAACCCCAGGACCTGGGCAAACAAAGAACAGAAAGGGAAATCTATCTGTGCAGCTTCAGGAACAGCAGATTAAATCCCCACAATCATCTTCAGGTGCGCTGCATCTCTGAAATACCTGAATAGACAATGAATCAACCCAAAGCTGAGGCAGTGGACTTTGGGAGAAACTGTAGACTTGGGGTTTGCTGTCTGCGACTTACTTGTTTCTCATTTTTATGTTTATCGTAGTATAGTTTTTAGCACTTCTTATCATTGGTGGATTGGTTTGTTGCCTTGGTTGCTCTCTTCTTTTTTTATAACTTTTTTATTTTAATTGTTTTATTTTATATTATTTTTAACTATTGTTCTTCCTATTTTTCTCCCTTTTCTTCTGATCTCTGTGGCTGACAGGGTCTTGGTGCTCCGGCCTACTGTCAGGCTTGAGCCTCTGAGGTGGGAGAGCTAAGCTCAGGACATTTGACCATCACAGACCTCCGAGCCTCACATATTATCAATTGACGAGAGCTCTCCCAGAGATCTCCGTCTCAATGCTAATACCCAACTCCACCCAATGGCCAGCAAGCTGCAGTGCTGAATGCCCCATGTGAAACAACTAGGAAGACAGGAAAACAACCCCACCCATTAGCAGAGAGGCTTGCTAAAATCATACTAAGTTAACATACACAACAAAACACAACACAAGATGCAGGCCTGCCCACCAGAAAGATAATATACAGCCCCAAGCACCAGAACACAGGCACCAGTCCCCTCCACCAGGAAGCCTACACAAGCCACTGAAAAAATCTTACAGACCAGGGGCAGATACCAAAAACAACAGAAACTACAAACCTGCAGACTGAAAAGGAAACCCCAAAACATAGTAAGTTAAGAAAAATGGGAAGACAGAGAAATACGCAGCAGATGAAGGAGCAAGGCAAAAATCCACAGACCAAACAAATGAAGATGAAATAGGCAGTCTACCAGAAAAACAATTCACAGTAATGATAGTAAAGATGATACAAAATTTTGGAAATAGAATGGAGAAGATACAAGAAATATTTAACAAGGACCTAGAAGAATTAAAGAGCAAACAAACAAAGATGAACAACACAATAAATGAAATTAAAAATTCTCTAGAAGGAATCAATAGCAGAATAACTGAGGCAGAGGAAAGGATAAGTGACCTGGAAGATAGAATAGTAGAAATAAATATCACAGAGCAGAATAAAGTAAAAACAAAGAAAACAATTGAGGACAGTTCCAGAGACCTCTGGACAAAATTAAATGCACCAACAGTCGAATATACGGGTCCCAGAAGAAGAAGAGAAAAAGAAAGGGACTGAGAAAATATTTGAAGACATTATAGTTGAAAACTTCCCTAATATGGGAAAGGAAATAGTTAATCAAGTCCGGGAAGCACAGAGTGTCCCATACAGGACAAATCCAAGGAGAAACACGCCAAGACACATATTAATAAAACTATGAAAAATTAAATACAAAGAAAACATATTAAAAGCAGCAAGGGAAAAACAACAAATAACACAGAAGGGAATCACCATAAGGTTAACAGTGGATCTTTCAGCAGAAACTCTGCAAGCCAGAAGGGAGTGGCAGGACATATTTAAAGTGATGAAGGAGAAAAAACTACAACCAAGATTACTCTACCCAGCAAGGATCGCATTCAGATTTAATGGAGAAATTAAAACCTATACAGACAAGCAAAAGCTGAGAGAGTTCAGCACCACCAAACCAGCTTTACAACAAATGCTAAAGGAACTCCTCTAGACAACAAACACAAGAGAAGGAAAAGATCTACAATAACGAACACAAAACAATTAAGAAAATGGTAATAGGAACATACATATTGATAATTAACTTAAATGTAAATGGACTAAATGCTCCCACCAAAACACATAGATTGCTGAATGGATAAAAAAAACAAGACCCATATATATGCTGTCTACAAGAGACCCACTTCAGACCTAGAGACACATATAGACTGAAACTAAGTGGATGGAAAAAGATATTCCATGCAAATGGAAACCAAAAGAAAGCTGGAATAGTAAATCTAATATCAGACAAAATATACTTTAAAATAAAGACTATTAGAAGAGACAAAGAATTACACTACATAATGATCAATGGATCGATCCAAGAAGAAGATATAACAATTGTAAATATTTCTGCACCCAACATAGGAGCACCTCAATACATAAGGCAAATACTAACAGCCATAAAAGGGGAAATCAACAGTAACACATTCATAGTAGGGAACTTTAACACCCCATTTTCACCAATGGACAGATCATGCAAAAGTAAAATAAATAAGGAAACACAAGCTTTAAATGATACATTAAACAAGATGGACTTAATTGATATTTATAGGACATTCCATCCAAAACAACAGAATACACATTCTTCTCAAGTGCTCATGGAACATTCTCCAGGATAGATCATGTCCTGTGTCACAAATCAAGCCTTGGTAAATTTAAGAAAATTGAAATTGTATCAAGTATCTTTTCTGACCACAATGCCATGAGACTAGATATCAATTACAGGAAAAGTTCTGTAAAAAATACAAACACATGGACGCTAAACAATACACTAGTTAATAACGAAGTGATCACTGAAGAAATCAAAGAGGAAATTTTAAAAAAACCTAGAAACAAATGACAATGGAGACACGACAATTCAAAACCTATGAGATGCAGAAAAGCAGTTCTAAGAGGGAAGTTCATAGCAATACAATCCTACCTTAAGAAACAGGTAACATCTCGAATAAACAACCTAACCTTGCACATAAAGCAGTTAGAGAAACAACAACCAAAAAAACCAAAAAGTTAGCAGAAGGAAAGAAATCATAAAAATCAGATCAGAAATAAATTAAAAAGAAATGAAGGAAACGATAGCAAAGATCAATAAAACTAAAAGCTGGTTCTTTGAGAAGACAAAACAAAATTGATAATCCATTAGCCAGACTAATCAAGAAAAAAGGAAGAAGACTCAAATCAATAGAATTAGAAATGAAAAAGGAGAAGTAACAACTGACACTGCAGAAATACAAAAGATCATGAGAGATTACAAGCAACTCTATGCCAATAAAATGGACAACCTGGAAGAAATGGACAAATTCATAGAAATGCATAACCCTGCCAAGACTGAATCAGGAAGAAATAGAAAATATGAACAGACCAATCACAAGCACTGAAATTGAAACTGTGAGTAAAAATATTCCACAAACAAAAGCCCAGGACCAAATGGCTTCACAAGCGAATTCTATCAAACATTAAGAGAAGAGCTAACACCTATCTTTCTCAAACTCTTCCAAAATATAGCAGAGGGAGGAACACTGCCAAACTCATTCTATGAGGTCATCATCACTCTGATACCAAAAACAGACAAGGATGTCACAAAGAAAGAAAACTACAGGTCAATATCACTGATGAACATAGATCCAAAAATCCTCAACAAAATACTAGCAAACAGAATCCAACAGCACATTAAAAGGATCATACACCATAATCAACTGGGGTTTATTCTAGGAATACAAGAATTCTTCCATATATGCAAATCAATAAATATGATAAACCATATTAAAAAATTGAATGAGAAAAACCATATGATCATCTCAATAGATGCACAGAAAGCTTTCAACAAAATTCAACAACCCATTATGATAAAAAACCTGCAGAAATTAGGCATAAAGGGAACTTTCCTCAACATAATAAAGGTCATATATGACAAACCCACAGCCAACATTGTCTTCAATGGTGAAAAACTGAAAGCATTTCCACTAAGATCAGGAACAAGAAGAGGTTCCCCACTGTCACCACTCTTATTCAACAAAGTTTTTGAAGTTTTCGCCACAGCAATCAGAGAAGAAAAGGAAATAAAAGGAATCCAAATCTGAAAAGAAGAAGTAAAGCTGTCACTGTTTGCAGATGACATGATACTATATATAGACAATCCTAAACATGCTACCAGAAAATTACTAGAGCTAATCAATGAATTTCATAAAGTAGCAGGATACAAAATTAATGCACAGAAATCTCTGGCATTCCTATACACTAATGGTGAAAAATCTGAAAGTGAAATCAAGAAAACACTCCCATTTACCATTGCAACAAAAAGAATAAAATATCTAGGAATAAACCTACCTAAGGAGACAAAAGACCTGTATGTACAAAATTATAAGACACTGATGAAAGAAATTAAAGATGATACAAATAGATGGAGAGATATACCATGTTCCTGGATTGGAAGACTCAACATTGTGAAAATGACTCTCTAACCAAAGCAATCTACAGATTCAATGCAATCCCTATCACTACCACTGGCATTTTTCACAGAACTAGAACAAAAAATTTCACAATTTGCATGAAAACACAAAAGACCCAGAATAGCCAAGGCAATCTTGAGAACAAGGGGCAGAGCTGGAAGAGTCAGGCTCCCTGACTTCGGACTGTGCTACGGGGCTACAGTGGTCAAGACGTGTGGCGCTGGCACAAAAACAGAAAGATAGATCAAGGGAACAGGATAGAAAGCCTGGAGATAAACCCATGCACATATGGACACCTTATCTTTGATAAAGGAGGCAGGAATGTACAGTGGAGAAAGGACAGCCTCTTCAATAAGTGGTGCTGGGAAAACTGGACAGGTACATGTAAAAGTATGAGATTAGATCACTCCCTAACACCATACACAAAAATAAGCTCAAAATGGATTAAAGACCTAAATGTAAGACCAGAAACTATCAAACTCTTAGAGGAAAACATAGGCAGAACACTCTATGACATAAATCACAGCAAGATCCTTTTTGACCCACCTCCCAGAGAAATGGAAATAAAAACAAAAATGAACAAATGGGACATAATGAAACTTAAAACCTTTTGTCCAGCAAAGGAAACCATAAACAAGACAAAAACACAACCCTCAGAATGGGAGAAAATATTTGCAAATGAAGCAACTGAGAAATGATTAATCTCCAGAATTTACAAGAAGCTCACGCAGCTCAATAACAAAATAACAAACAACCCAATCTAAAAATGGAGAGGAGACCTAAACAGACATTTCTCCAAAGAAGATATACAGACTGCCAACAAACACATGAAAGAATGCTATACATCATTAATCATTAGAGAAATGCAAATCAAACCTACAATGAGATATCATCTCACACCAGGCAGAATGGCCATCATCAAAAAATCTACAAACAATAAATGCTGGAAAGGGTGTCAAGAAAAGGGAACACTCCTGCACTGCAGGTGGGAATGTGAATTGGTTCAGCCACTATGGAGAACAGTATGGAGGTTCCTTAAAAAAGTACTGATAGAATTACCATACAACCCAGCAATCCCACTACTGGGCGTATACCCTGAGAAAACCATAATTCTCAAAGAGTCATGAACCAAAATATTCATTGGAGCTCTATTTACAATAGCCAGGACATGGAAGCAACCTAAGTGTCCATGAACAGATGAATGGATAAAGAAGATGTGGCACATATATACAATGGACTATTACTCAGCCATAAAACAAATGAAATTGAGTTATTTGTAATGAGATGGATGGACCTAGAGTCTGTCATACAGAGTGAAGTAAGTCAGAAAGAGAAAAACAAATACCATATGCTAACACACATATATGGAATCTAAGAAAAAAAAATGGTCATGAAGAACCTAGGGGAAAGATGGGAATAAAGACACAGACCTACTAGAGAATGGACTTCAGGATATGGGGAGGCAGAAGGGTAAGCTGTGAAAAAGTGAGAGAGTGACATGGACACATATACACTACTAAACATAAAATAGATAGGTAGTGGGAAGCAGCCACATAGCACAGGGAGATCAGCTCGATGCTTTGTGACCACCTAGAGGGGTGCAGAGGGAGGGGTGGGAGGGAGGGAGATGCAAGAGGGAAGAGATATGGGAACATATGTATATGTATAACTGGTTTACTTTGTTATAAAGCAGAAACTAACACACCATTGTAAAGCAATTATACTAAAATAAAGATGTTTTAAAAAAATTAAATACCAAGGAAAAATATTAAAAGCAACAAAGGAAAAATAACATACAAGGAATCCCCATAAGGTTAACAGCTGATCTTTCAGCAGAAAATCAGCAAGCCAGAAGGGAGTGGCAGGACACATTTAAAGTGATGAAAGGGAAAAACTTACAACCAAGATTACTCTACACAGCAAGGATCTCATTCAGATTCAACAGAGAAATCAAAACCTTTAGAGACAAGCAAAAGCTAAGAGAATTCAGCACCACCAAACCAACTTTACAACAAATGCTAAATGAACTTCTCTAGGCAGGAAACACAAGAGAAGGGAAAGGCCTACAATAACAAACCCAAAACAATTAAGAAAATGGTATTAGAAACATACATATCAACAATTACTTTAAATGTAAACGGATTAAATGCTTGAACCAAAAGACATAGACTGGCTGAATGGATACAAAAACAAGACCCATATATATGCTGTCTACAGGAGACCCACTTCAAACCTAGGGACACATACAGACTGAAAGTGAGGGGAATGAAAAAGATATTCCATGCAAATAGAAATCAAAAGAAAACTGGAGTAGCAATTCACATAACAGACAAAATAGACTTTAAAATAAAAACTACTACAAGAGACACAGAAGGACACTACATAATGATCAAGGGATCAATCCAAGATGAAGATACAACAATTATACATATATATGCACCCAACACAGGAGTACCTCAATACATAAGGCAAATGCTAACAGCCATAAAAGTGGAAATCAACAGTAACACAAACATTGTAGGGGACTTTAACACCCCACTTCCACCAATGGACAGATCCAAAATGAAAATAAATAAGGAAACACAAGCTTTAAATTATACATTAAACAAGATGGACTTAATTGATATTCAGAGGACATTCCATCCAAAAACAACAGAATACACTTTCCTCTCAAGTGCTCATGGAACATTCCCCAGGATAGATCATATCGTGGGTCACAAATCAAGCTTTGGTAAATTTAAGATAATTGAAATTGTATCAAGTATCTTTTCTGACCACAACACCATGAGACTAGATATCAATTACAGGAAAAGATCTGTAAAAAATACAAACACATGGAGGCTAAACAATACACTACTTAAAAACGAAGTGATCACTGAAGAAATCAAAGAGGAAATCAAAAAATACCTAGAAACAAATGACAAGGGAGACACAACGAGCCAAAACCTATGGGATGCAGCAAAAACAGTTATAAGAGGGAAGTTTATAGCAATACAATCCTACCTCAAGAAACACCTCAAATAAAAAACCTAACCTTACATAGAAACTAATTAGAGAAAGAAGAACTAAAAAAACCCAAAGTTAGCAGAGGGAAAGAAATCATAAAGATCAACTCAGAAATAAATGAAGAAGGAAACAATAGCAAAGATCAATAAAACTAAAACCTGCTTCTTTGAGAAGATAAACAAAATTGATAAACCATTAGCCAGATTCATCAAAAAAAAAAAGGGAGAAGATTCAAATCAACGGAATTAGAAATGAAAAAGGAGAAGTAACAGCTGACACTGCAGAAATACAAAGGATCATGAGAGATTACTACTAGAAACTATATGCCAATAAAATGGACACCTGGAATAAATGGACCAATTCTTGGAAAAGCACAACCTTCCGAGACTGACCAGGAAGAAATAGAAAATATAAACAGACCAATCACAAGCACTGAAATTGAAACTGTGATTAAATATCTTCCAATAGAAAAAAGCCCAGGACCACATGGCTTCACAGGCAAAATCTACTAAACATTTAGAGAAGACCTAAAACCTACCTTCTCAAACTCTTCCAAAATACAGCAGAGGGAAGAGCACTCCCAACCTCATTCTAAGAGGCCTCCATCACCCTGATACCAAAACCAGACAAAGATGTCACAAAGAAAGAAAACTACAGGCCAATATCACTGATGAACATAGATGCAAAAATCCTCAACAAAATACTAGCAAACAGAATCCAACAGCACATTAAAAGGATCATACACCATGTTCAAGTGGGGTTTATCCAAGGAATGGAAGGATTCCACAATATATGCAATTCAATCAATGTGATATACCATATTAACCAACTGAAGGAGAAAAACCATATGATCATCTCAATAAATACAGAAAAAGCTTTCGACAAAATTCAACACCCATTTATGATTAAAAAAAACCCTGCAGAAAGTAGAAATAAAATGAACTTACTTTAACATAATAAAGGCCATATAGGACAAACCTGCAGTCAACATCGTTCTCAACGTTGATAAACTGAAACCATTTCCTCTAAGATCAGGAAAAAGACAAGGATGCCCACTCTCACCACTATTATTCAACATAGTTTTGGAAGTTTTAGCCACAGCAATCAGAGAAGAAAAGGAAATAAAAGGAACCCAAATTGGAGAAGAAGAAGTAAAGCTGTCACTGTTTGCAGATGACATGACACTATAAATAGAGAATCCTAAAGATGCTACGAGAAAACTACTAGAGCTAATCAATGAATTTGGTAAAGTAGCATTATACAAATTAATGCACATAAATCTCTTGCATTCCTATACACTAATGATGAAAAATCTGAAACAGAAATTAAGGAAACACTCCCATTTACCATTGCAACAGAAAGAATAAAATACCTCGGAATAAACCTACCTATGGAGACAAAAGACCTGCATGCAGAAAACTATAAGACACTGATGAAAGAAATTAAAGATGATACAAACAGATGGAGAGATATACCATGTTCCTAGACTGGAAGAATCAACATTGTGAAAATGACTATACTACCCAAAGCAAACTACAGATTCACTGCAATCCCTATCAGAGTACCAGTGGCATTTTTCACAGAACTAAAACAAAATATTGCACAATTTGTATGGAAACACAAAAGATCCCAAACAGCCAAAGCAATCTTGAGAAAGAAAAATGGAGCTGGGGGAATCAGGCTCCTGGACTTCAAACTATACTACAAAGCTACAGTATACAAGACAGTATGGTACCGGCACAAAAACAGAAATATAGATCCATGGAACAGAATAGAAAGCCCATAGATAAACCCACACACATATGGTCTCCTTATCTTTGATAAAGGAGGCAAGAACATACAATGGAGAAAAGACATCCTCTTCAATAAGTGGTGCTGGGAAAACTGGACAGCTACATGTAAAAGAATGAAATTAGAACACTCCATAACACCATACACAAAAATAAACTCAAAATGGATTAAAGACCTAAATGTAAGGCCAGACACTCTAATACTCGTAGCGAAAAACATAGGAAGAACACACTCTTTTACATAAATCACAGCAAGATCCTTTTTGACCCACCTCATAGAGAAATGGAAATAAAAACCAAAATAAACACATGGTACCTAATGAAACTTAAAAGCTTTTGTACAGCAAAGGAAACCATAAACAAGATGAAAAGACAACATTCAGAATGGGAGAAAATATTTGCAAATGTAGCTACTGACAAAGGATTAATCTTCAAAATACACAAGTAGATCGTGCAGCTCAGTATCAAAAAACAAACAACCCAATCCAAAAATGGGCAGAAGACCTAAATAGACATTTCTCCAAAGAAGATATACAGATTGCCAAAAAACACATGAAAGAATGCTATACATCATTAATCATTAGAGAAATGCAAATCAAAACTACAATGAGGTATCACCTCACACCAGTCAGAAGGACCATCATCAAAAAATCTACAAACAATAAATGCTACAAACAATAAATGTGTGGAGAAAAGGGAACACTCTTGCACTGTTGGTGGGAATGTGAATTGGTTCAGCCACTATGGAGAACAGTATGGAGGTTCCTTAAAAAACTACAAATAGAACTACCATATGACCCAGCAATCCCACTACTGGGCATATACCCTGAGAAAACCAAAATTCAAAAAGAGTCATGTACCAAAATGTTCATTGCAGCTCTATTTACAATAGCCCGGAGATGGAAACAACCTAAGTGCCCGTCATCGGATGAATGGATAAAGAAGATGTGGCACATATATACAATGGAATATTACTCAGCCATAAAAAGAAACGAAATTGAGCTATTTGTAATGAGGTGGATAGACCTAGAGTCTGTCATACAGAGTGAAGTAAGTCAGAAAGAAAAAGACAAATACCGTATGCTAACACATATATATGGAATTTAAGAAAAAAATGTCATGAAGAACCTAGGGGTAAAGCAGGAATAAAGACGCAGACCTCTTAGAGAACGGACTTGAGGTTATGGGGAGGGGGAAGGGTGAGCTGTGACAGGGTGAGAGAGAGTCATGGGCATATACACACTAACAAACGCAGTAAGGTAGATAGCTAGTGGGAAGCAGCCGCATGGCACAGGGATATTGGCTCGGTGCTTTGTGACAGCCTGGAGGGGTGGGATGGGGAGGGTGGGAGGGAGGGAGACGCAACAGGGAAGACATATGGGAACATATGTTTATGTATGACTGATTCACTTTGTTATAAAGCAGAAACTAACACACCATTGTAAAGCAATTATACCCCAATAAAGATGTTAAAAAAAAAAAAAGACAAGTTACAAAACAGCATATATAATGTAATCTCATATTTTTTGAAAAATTGTTTGAAGACTTTAGTAAAATTAAAATAATGCTTATTTCTAGCTAGTGTTTTAGGTGAGTTTTGTGTAAGTTTGTGTTTTTCCTTTATTATGCAAATTTATACAATAAACATTTATTAATTTTATGAAAAAAAAAAAGAGTCATGTACCACAATGTTCACTGCAGCTCTATTTACAATAGCCAGGGCATGGAAGCAACCTAAGTGTCCATCAATAGATGAATGGATAAAGATGCGGCACATATATACAATGGAATATTACTCAGCCATAAAAAGAAACAAAATCGAGTTATTTATAGTGAGGTGGCTGGAACTTGAATTTGTCATACAGAGTGAAGTAAGTCAGAAAGAGAAAAACAAATACTGTATGCTAACACATATATATGGAACTAAAAAAAAAAAAAAGGTTCTGAAGAACCTAGGGTCAGGACAGGAATAAAGACCCAGACGTACAGAATGGACTTGAGGACACAGGGAAGGGGACGGGTAAGCTGGGACGAAGTGAGAGAGTGGTATGGACATATATACACTACCATATGTAAAACAGATAGATAGTGGGAAGCAGCTACATAGCACAGGGAGATTAGCTCAGTGCTTTGTGACCACTAGAGGGGTAGGATAGTGATGGTGGGAGGCAGAGGCAGGAGGGAGGTGATATGGCGATATATGTATATGTATAACTGATTCACTTTGTTATAAAGCAGAAACTAACACACCACTGTAAAGCAATTATACTCCAATAAAAATGTTAAAAGAAAAAAGAAAAAACTACAGTGAGGTATCACCTCACACTGGTCAGAATGGCCATCATCAAAAGAATCTACAGGGCTTCCCTGGTGGTGCAGTGCTTGAGAGTCCGCCTGCTGATGCAGGGTACATGGGTTCGTGCCCCAGTCTGGGAAGATCCCACATGCCGCGGAACGGCTGGGCCCGTGAGCCATGGCCGCTGAGCCTGCGCGTCCGGAGCCTGTGCTCTGCAACGGGAGAGGCCACAACAGTGAGAGGCCCGCGTACCACAAAAAAAAAAAAAAATCTATAAACAATAAATGCTGGAGAGGGTGTGGAGAAAAGGGAACCCTCTTGCACTGTTGATGGGAATGTAAATTGATACAGCCACTATGGAGAACAGTATGGATGCTCCTCAAAAAACTAAAAATAGAACTACCATATGACCCAGCCATCCCACTACTGGGCATATACCCTGAGAAAACCATAATCCAAAAAGAGTCACGTACCACAGTTTTTACTGCAGCACTATTCACAATAGCCAGGACATGGAAGCAACCTAAGTGTCCATCGACAGATGAATGGATAAAGAAGATGTGGCATATATATACAATGGAATATTACTCACCCATAAAAAGAAACGAAACTGAGTTATTTGTAGTGATGTTGATGGACCTAGAGTCTGTCATACAGAGCGAAGTAAGTCAGAAAGAGAAAAACAAATAACATATGCTAACACATATATATAGAATCTAAAAAAAAATACTTTTAATGGTTCTGATGAACCTGGGGGCTGGACAGAAATAAAGACACAGAGGTAGAGAATGGACTTTGAGGACACGGGGAGGGGGAAAGGTAAGCTGGAACTAAGTGAGAGATTAGCACTGACATATATACACTACCAAATGTAGAATAGATTACCTACTGTGAAGCAGCTACGTAACACAGGAAGATTAGCTTGGTGCTTTGTGACCACCTAGAGGGGTGGGATACGGAGGGTGAGGGAGATGCAAGAGGGAGGGGATATGGGGATATATGTATACATATAGCTGATTCACTTTGTTATATATACAGCAGCAACTAACACAACAATATAAAGCAATTATACTCCCATAAAGCTGTTAAAAAAATAAAAGGGAGATATTCAAGTCACAATGCAATAGGATCCTCATGTTTAAAGTTCACATTTACGAATGAAAAACCTCTAAGGAAACTTATCATGAAATATTATCAATGGTTATCACCGGGTAATGGGATTGTGGATAAGACTACCTTTCTTTGTTACACTTTATCTGTATTCCAAATTTCTTATATTGAGGTCTAGTGACTTTAATAATGAGAGAATATATTTTATCATATGTAAAACCCAGGTCCATAAAACACAGGAAAACCCAGGGTAAACCCATAACAAGATCATTCAGAGAAACAGAAATACAAGTTGCTAAGGAACAAAGGCAGCTCCGTGGGTGAAAGGTCAATTTGAAAAGCAAAAGGGTTCTGTCCCTGGGCGGTGAGTTTTCAAAGGGGACCACACTAAGGGAGCAGATCCAGCCTTAGGACCGGCCTAGCCCGCGCAGACTCCAAAAGAGGCCGACTTTTTCGCGGAAAAGGCTCCTTGGGGTTTTTTAAAGCACGAAGGGAGGGGCCGGAGGCGGGCAAGGCTGCTGCACGGTGCAACACTGCCATCTAGGCTCTAATGAGATTAATTGCCACCAATCCCAGAGAAAAAAATTCATCTTTTCCGCTGGTTTTCCTCGCAGAGCCCTGGAGGTCGTGGATGCGGAAGCCAAGCGAGACGCCAGTGTTGACCACAAAAATGCAGGGAACCCGCCGAACTGTCAGCCCCACCGAAGCCTTCCCTAGTACCGCCCCCAGAACCATAGCAACAGGGGCAGGAAGTCCCGGCGCCCAGGAAGGACGAAAGCCCATGGGGCGGGGCTGCGCTCCGATTGGCGGGTTCTGGGCCTGCGTGCGGGAGTCCATTGAGGTTAGTGCCACTCTCCCTGCCCGGGTCTCTTAGAAGTTCTTTCCTGGACCCTGCTGTAATCTGTTAGCTAAGGGACTGGACCGGTGACGTCCGGGTCCCGTCGCCCACTGCCCCAGCCCCCCACGTGCGGGATCTGTACCAATCCCCTGGACATCTGTGAACGCGCTCGTCCTGTGGCACACTGAACTGTGCTCTTCTCAGCCTTCACTCTTCTGATCCGTCCCGGCGACCTCAGTGCCCAAGAGACTCACTCGGTCACGCCGGAGCCTCTCCGTCCTCAGCGATGTTCTTCTCCTCCCCACCCGAGCATCCCCCTGCCCACGGTCACGCCCTGGGCATCAGGAAAAACCGCGGCCCTCATGGTGTCCATTTCTAGCATTCCTCCCTCTCATCACCCCCAACACAACGTCCTGTCCTCCAGCTCCCTCGCTGTAGTGCCTCTTCACCAACAGCCTTCAACCTTTTGGGGAGTCTCCAAGACTGGCCTCCAGTCCAGCGACACCCCCCCCCCGACTTTCTCGCGGTCCACCAAGCCCCTCCGCACCCAGCTTACCCAGGGCTATAAATTCTCCCCCTCTAACATAACTCATATGCTTCGTTCTCCCTCCTGCCTACTCTCCTGGCAGTTCCACCAAAAGGACAAACTCTTTGCACCCTCCACACCTGTATCTTCTTTCTCCTCTACCTACAATAGACTTCCACAAGCACAAGCACCCACTCTTATGATATTCGATGATAACTGAGAATAGAAAAGCCATCAGACAGGAACTCTCACCAATTGCCAACACTGGATCTGTACTTGTATTCTCTGCTGCGCCTCTGGAGGAAGTGACCAGATCCCATCTGAGGCCAAGCCCTTCACCTGCATCCCATATCCTTCCTCCTTCTCCAGGAGTGGGCCTTTGCAATGATCATCCCTTTTTCCTGAATCGTGACGTTCCCCGTTTCTTCTGGATCATTCCATCATCTACAAAGTGGGCAGAAGGATGGCTGCAGTTTAGGAATTTAGCCTTATGGAGCTGATCCTGGTTCCTGCTGTGGTGGTGAGACCCCTAGGGCCTTCATTCCCTGTAGCGGGAATGTGGAAATTGGCTGAGTCCAGAGCCAGGGGTTCTACAATGAAGGGAGTCTAACCTGTCTAAGGGCTTAGATGACCCTTCAGCTGAGGCTGTGGAGTGGACACCCTGCCCCGGGGTGCGATGGAAGATGAGACCCAGATTCAGAGGGGTCTGCAGATGCCAGCAGAGTGAGCTGAGGCTGAGTCAGCCAGGGAGCACTGGCTCCCCACCAAGAGGAGAGAGGCAAAAATGCAAGTTTCACCAGCCCCACCCATGGGCGGTGCAGGTCAGCATCACCAACTGGACCCGGGAGAGGAGAGTCATCCTTCCCTCAGAAACCACCAAGGATACTGTGAGCAGTGTAAGAATTTCATAGACCCCCATCCCTTCCCACATCACCCAGGAGATTTGTAATCCATACCTATGCCTTCCCCACCTTGGAAAGGAGCAGGGAAGTGGGGTGGAAATCTGAGAGACTGAGCATTTCACCAAAACAGACAGTATTATTTTAAATGAACCATTCACATGATAACATCAGATTGCACTTACCAGATTAGGTATAAATTCAGTGGGGTTTGTTTGTTTGTTTGCCACTCCAGAGAGTGGGCACTCATGATAAAGATCAGATCAGATCGGCCAAAGAGAATAAGTTAACCAAAGTCCCCGTGCCATCTGAGGAGTGCGAGTGAGTCTGTGATTTCAGCACACCATCCCCACCAACTCCTCCTCTGCCCACCATCTCATCGGTCCATATTTGAGGAGATTGGGGCATCCTTGCCTCATCCTCCCCTTTAACTGAGGACAACGTTTCACATCCCATGAAGAGATCCCCCCTCAAAAGGGAGCACAGAAGGAAGAACGTACCAGACAGACAGACACACAGAGTGGAGTAACAGATGAGAGTTGTCACTGAGGTGAGCAGGGTCTCCTCAAGGCCATCCTTGCCCTCCATAAGCGATGTCAGGCTCCATTCTCCTTTAACAAACAACACAGGCCCCATTTTCCAAGGCCTGAGGCATGGAGCTTGGCTTCAGAAAATGGTTGTAGCACTGTGTACTGCTGGAGAAAATCATGGAACCACACGTTAGAGCCACTGTGCTTTCATAGACTTCATTGTCTCCTGAGATCGCAGTGCTATACAGAATGCTTTTTTTGTGACTCCCGCACCTCTTTCAGTCCCTTCTGAAGGCTCCCAAGATTTCACCTCTCTCCCTAAATTCTCTACCATGCATCTATCTCTTCACTCTTAGCCAAAGCACACTCCCATTCTCAGGTGAGATCCAAGTATGCGGGGAGGGGGAGGGAGAAGTGCCTCAGTGCTAGACAGGAGTGTGGGATTCTGTTGTCTTGGCAACATTCTTCTGCTCATCCTCACTGATCACTCATCTCAGGCAACAGCCCAGCTGGAAGGGCCAGGACCAATGGGAAATTCTCTCCATCTTGCTCTCTTTCTGTGACCAGAGGCTGAGATAAAACACTGGTGTTGGTTACCAGGGAAACTGAAGCTTAATCCATCTGACTCAAGAGAAAAAGAAACCAACAAAAGAGTGGAAACTAAGGCACAGGATGTATTGTGGGAGGCCACGCACAAACATGGAATTGTGACTCTCAATAGATGCGCTTCTCCCAAGTGTCCTGTGCATGCACCGATGCATGCAAACATGTGTACTCACAAACACCCCTTACAACCCAGGGCACCACAGTGACTGTGGCATAAGGTACACAAGGGGGAGGCAATGAGGCGGGAATGGAGGCAGAAACCAGTCCATGAAAGGCTGGAAGGATGACTTTTAATTTTTAAATTATTACTTACCTGTTCTTTCAAGGCTTATTTTGACATTTGCATTTCATTTAGATCCATTTGTACAACTACTTATTTAGAACAAACTATGCTAAGTCACATTCACCTAAAAGAATGTGCAGCCCTATTTTTTTAAAAAAATAACCAGAATAGTACATCACTGACACTGTGATAATGTTATCTTATGAATCAGTTCTGGAGTTCAGCAGATGAACCCCATAATGGGAGGTCAGTTGAATAAGTTGCTTTTCATTTATAGCAACTTAAGAACAAAAAAGCACAGATCCTCTCTCCAGGGCTGAAAATTTACCTAGTGATCAACCAAGTGGAGAAATAGATGGAGGTACAGTGGTACAATACAGGAGGAGGCTTATCCTATATATGAAAATCGACCCACAAATTATACTTTTTCACAAAGCTTCAGATGTTACCCTTCCTGCTCTGTGATTTATATTGAGTTGAGAAGCACCACTCAAATGGACATGTAGAACTACATCATTTGTGAATGTTCTAGTGTTCTGATGTTGGTCAGTGGGGAGAAACCAAGTGATCCAGCAGCTAGAAAGATACATAAGAAGTATACTTCCATCTGAAAGCGTTTGTTTATGAGCTGGCAATAAATGTCACAGAATGCCGAAAGAGGCAAGCAGTCCCAGAGGAGAACACAGAGGACCAGAGTTCTGAAACAAGGAGAAGGTTCCTTAAGAGAGTCCCTTGCCCTGACTCACAAGATGATAATGAAGCTTTTTAATGGGGTGTGGACTGTAGTGCATGGCCTATTGAAGCTCTAGAAAGATATTTATTGGATGGATAGATGGATGAAGTCATGATTTCCCATGCATGGATGTGCAGATGGGTGGATGGATGGATGGGCTGAGACAAGTTTATGCAGTTTCTATGGGGGGCCACTTTGCTATTACAAAAGACTTTGTGCAATTTGCACAATAAAAGGAAGCCCGAGATCTTTCAGAGCATGCTTCTCCTCCGCAACAACCATTCTAAGGACAAATAGAATCAGCAACTATTCACAGCGCTATCTTCTGTCAGTACAGGCAATGTTGTAGAGGCATCCATAACATGATATACATGCTGTAGAGCTAAGTGGTCTTACCTATGGGCTTTGAAATCAGACAAAACAGGGTATCACTATTTCTTATTTCAACACTTACATTTCATTTAGATCCATTTACAGCTACTTATTTAGAACAAACTCTATGCTATGTCACCTTCACCTGAAACTTTTCTTCTTTTCTTTTATTGTGGAAAAATATACATAACAAAATTTGTCATTTTAAGCATATTAATTGAACAATTCAGTGACATTAGGTACACACGCATTATTGTGCAACCATCACCACTATCCATCTCCAGAATTTTTCATCATCCCAAACTGTGAATGCTTTCTTTGTAATTTTATTTTTAACTTGGTTGCGCCACGTCTTTTTTTTTTAACTTCTTTATTAGTGTGTAATTGCTTTACAATGGTGTGTCAGTTTCAGATTTATAAAAAAGTGAATCAGTTATACATATACATATGTCCCCATATCTCTTCCCTCTTGCATCTCTCTCTCTCCCACCCCTCTAGGTGGTCACAAAGCACCGAGCTGATCTCCCTGTGCTATGCGGCGGCTTCCCACTAGCTATCTATGTTACGTTTGCTAGTGTATATATGTCCATGTCACTTTCTCACTTTGTCCGCAGCTTACCCTTCCCACTCCCGGTATCCTCAAGTCCATTCTCTAGTAGGTCTGCATCTTTATTCCCGTCTTGCCCTTAGGTCCTTCTGACCATTTTCCTTTTTTTTTTTTTTTTAGTTCCATATATATGTGTTAGCATACGGTATTTGTTTTTCTCTTTCTGACTTACTTCACTCTGTATGACAGTCTCTAGGTCCATCCAGCTCACTACAAATAACTCACTTTCATTCATTTTCATGGCTGAGTAATATTCCATTGTATATATGTGCCACATCTTCTTTATCCAGTCCTCTGTTGATGGAAACTTAGGTTGCTTCCATGTCCTGGCTATTGTAAATAGACCTGCAATGAAGATTTTGGTACATGACGCTTTGAATTATGGTTTTCTCAGGGTATATGCCCAGTAGTGGGATTGCTGGGTCGTAAGGTAGTTCTATTTTTAGTTTTTTAAGGACCTCCATACAGTTCTCCATAGTGGCTGTATCAATTTACATTCCCACTAACAGTGCAAGAGGGTACCCTTTTCTCCACACCCTCCCTGCATTTATTGTTTCTAGAGTTTTTGATGATGGCCATTCTGACAGATGTGAAATGATATCTCATGGTAGTTTTGATTTGCATTTTTCTAATGATTAATGATGTTGAGCATTCTTTCATGTGTTTGTCGGCAATCTGTATATCTTCTTTGGAGAAATGTCTATTTAGGTCTTCTGCCCATTTTTGGATTGGGTTGTTTGTTTTTTTGTTATTGAGCTGCATGAGCTGCTTATAAATTTTGGAGATTAATCCTTTGTCAGTTGCTTCATTTGCAAATATTTTCTCCCATTCTGAGGGTTGTCTTTTGGTCTTGTTTATGGTTTCCTTTGAAGTGCAAAAGTTTTAAGTTTCATTAGGTCCCATTTGTTTATTTTGTTTTTATTTCCATTGCTCTAGGAGGTGGGTCAAAAAGGATCTTGCTGTGATTTATGTCATAGAGTGTTCTGCCTATGTTTTCCTCTAAGAGTTTGATGGTGTCTGGCCTTACATTTAGGTCTTTAATCCATGTTGAGGTTATTTTTGTGTATGGTGTTAAGGAGTGTTCTAATTTCATTCTTTTACAAGTAGCTTTCCAGTTTTCCCAGCACCACTTATTGAAGAGGCTGTCTTTTCTCCATTGTATACTCTTGCCCCCTTTAACAAAGATAAGGTGACCATATGTGCATGAGTTTATCTCTGGGCTTTCTATCCTGTTCCAATGACCTATACTTCTGTTTTTGTGCCAGTACCATACTGTCTTGATTACTGCAGCTTTGTAGTATAGTCTGAAATCAGGGAGCCTGAATCCTCCAGCTCCGTTTTTCTTTCTCAACATTGCTTTAGCTATTCGGGGTCTTTTGTGTTTCCATAGAAACTGTGAAAATTTTGGTTCTAGCTCTGTGAAAAATGCCACTGGTAGTTTGATAGGGATTGCATTGAATCTGTAGATTGCTTTGGGTAGTAGAGTCATTTCCACAATGTTCATTCTTCCAATCCAAGAACATGGTATATCTCTCAATCTATTTGTATCATCTTTAATTCCTTTCATCAGTGTCCTATAGTTTTATGCGTACAGGTCTTTTGTCTCCTTAGGTAGTTTTATTCCTAGATATTTTATTCTTTTTGTTGCAGTGGTAAATGGGAGTGTTTTCTTGATTTCACTCTCAGATTTTTCGTCATTAGTATATAGGAATGCAAGAGACTTCCGTGCATTACTTTTGTATCCTGCTACTTTACCAAATTCATTGATTAGCTCTAGTAGTTTTCTGGTAGCATCTTTAAGATTCTCTATGTATAGTATCATGTCATCTGCAAACAGTGACAGCTTTACTTCTTCTTTTCCGATTTAGGTTCCTTTTATTTCTTTTTCTTCTCTGACTGCTGCGGCTAAAACTTCCAAAACTATGTTGAATAATAGTGGTGAGTGTGGACAACCTTGTCTTGTTCCTGATCATAGTGGAAATGGTTTCCATTTTTCACCATTGAGGACAATGTTGGCTGTGGGTTTGTCATATATGGCCTTTATTATGTTGAGGAAAGTTCCCTCGATGCCTACTTTCTGGAGGGTTTCTATCATAACTGGGTGTTGAATTTTGTCAAAAGTTTTCTGTGCATCTGTTGAGATGATCATATGGTTTTTCCCCTTCAATTTGTTAATATGGTGTATCACGTTGATTGATTTGCATATATTGAAGAATCCTTGCATTCCTGGAATAAACCCCACTTGATCATAGATTATGATCCTTTTATTGTGCTGTTGGATTCTGTATTTAGTATTTTGTTGAGGATTTTTGCATCTATGTTCATCAGTGATATTGGCCTGTAGTTTTCTTTCTTTGTGACATCTTTGTCTGGTGTTGGTATCAGAGTGATGGTGGCCTTGTATCATGAGTTTGGGAGTGTTCCTCTCTCTGCTATATTTCAGAAGACCTTGAGAAGGGTAGGTGTTAGTTCTTCTCTAAATGTTTGATAAAATTCGCCTGTGGAGACATCTGGTCCTGAGCTTTTCTTGGTTGGAAGATGTTTAATCACAGTCTCAATTTCAGTGCTTGTGATTGATCTGTTTATATTTTGTGTTTCTTCCTGCTTCAGTGTTGGCAGGTTGTGCATTTCTAAGAATTTGTCCATTTCTTCCAAGTTGTCCATTTTATTGATATATAGTTATTGTAGTAATCTCTCATGATCCTTTGTATTTCTGCAGTGTCGGTTCTTACTTCTCCTTTTTCATTTCAAATTCTATTGATTTGAGGCTTCTCCCTTTTCTTCTTGATAAGTCTGGCTAATGGTTTACCAATTTTTTTATCTTCTCAAAGAACCAGCTTTCAGTTTTATTGATCTTTGCTATCGTTTCCTTCATTTCTTTTTCATTTATTTCTAATCTGATTTTTATGACTTCTTTCCTTCTGCTAATTCTGGGGGTTTTTTTTTCTTCTTCTTTCTCTAATTGCTTTAGGTATATGGTTGGGTTGTTTATTTGAGATGTTTCCTGTTCTTAAGGTAGGCTTGTATAGCTATAAACTTCCCTCTTAGAACTGCTTTTGCTGCATCCCATACGTTTTGGGTCATTGTGTTTTCATTGTCATTTGTTGCTAGGTATTTTTTGATTTCCTCTTAGATTTCTTCAGTGATCTCTTGGTTATTAAGTAGTGTGTTGCTTAGCCTCCATGTGTTTGTATTTCTTACAGATATTTTCCTGGCATTGATATCTAGCCTCACAGCGTTGTAGTTGGAAAAGATGCTTGATACGATTTCAGTTTTCTTAAATTTACCAAGCCTTGATTTGTGACCCAAGATATGATCTATCCTGGAGAGTGTTCCATGAGCACTTGAGAAGAATGGGTATTCTGTTGTTTTTAGATGCAATGTCCTATAAATATGATTTAAGTCTATCTTGTTTAATGTATCATTTAAAGCTCTGTTTCCTTATTTATTTTCATTTTCAATGATCCGTCCATTGGAGAAAGTGGGATGTTAAAGTCCCCTAGTATGATTGTGTTACTGTCGATTTCCCCTTTTATGACTGTTAGTATTTGCCTTATGTATCGAGGTGCTCCTATGTTGGGTGCATAAATATTTACAATTCTTATATCTTCTTCTTGAATCAATCCCTTGATCATGATGTAGTGTCCTTCTTTGTCTCTTGTAAGAGTCTTTGTTTTAAAGTCTATTTTGTCTTATATGAGAATTGCTACTCCAGCTTTCTTTTGTTTCTATTTGCATGGAATAACTTTTTCCGTCCCCTCACTTTCAGTTTGTATTTGTCCCTAGGTCTGAAGTGGGTCTCTGGTAGACAGCATATATATGGGTCTTCTTTTCATATCCATTCAGCCAGTCTATGTCTTTTGGTTGGAGCATCTAATCCATTTACATTTAAGGTATTATCGATATGTACGTTCCTATAACAATTGTCTTAATTGTTTTGGGTTTATTATTGTAGGTATTTTCCTGCTCTTGTGTTTCCTGCCTAGAGAACTTCCTTTAGCATTTGCTGTAAAGCTGGTTTGGTGGTGCTGAATTCTCTTAGCTTTTCCTTTTGTATAAAGCTTTAATTTCTCTGTTAAATCGGAATGAGATCCTTCCTCAGTAGAGTAATCTTAGTTTTAGGTTTTTCTCTTTCGTCACTTTATTTTTTTTTATTTTTTATTTTTTTTTAATTTTTTTTTTTACATCTTTATTGGAGTATAATTGCTTTACATTGGTGTTATTCTCTGCTTTATAAAAAAAATGTATCAGTTATACATATACATATGTTCCCATATCTCTTCCCTCTTGCATCTCCCTCCCTCCCACCCTCCCTAACCCACCACTCTAGGTGGTCACAAAGCACCGAGCTGATCGCCCTGTGCTATGTGGCTACTCCCCACTAGCTATCTATTTTACGTTTCATAGTGTATATATGTCCATGCCGCTCTCTCGCTTTCTTACAGCTTACCCTTCCCCCCTGCCCATATCCTCAAGTCCATTCTCCAGTAGGTCTGTGTCTTTATTCCTGTCTTACACCTAGGTTCCTCATGACACTTTTTTTCTTAAATTCCATATATATGTGTTAGCATACGGTATTTGTCTTTCTCTTTCTGACTTACCTCACTCTGTATGACAGACTCAGGATCCATCCACCTCATTACAAATAGCTCAATTTCATTTCTTTTTATGGCTCAGTAATATTCCATTGTATATATGTGCCACATCTCTTTATCCATTCATCTGATGATGGACACATAGGTTGTTTCCATCTCCTGGCTATTGTAGATAGAGCTGCAATTAATATTTCGGTACATGACTCTTTTTGAATTATGCTTTTCTCAGGGTATATGCCCAGTAGTGGGAGTGCTAGGTCATATGGTAGTTCTATTTTTAGTTTTTTAAAGAACCTCCATACTGTTCTCCATAGTGGCTGTACAAATTCACATTCTACCAGCATGCAAGAGTATTCCCCTTTTTCCACACCCTCTCCAGCACTTATTGTTCCTAGATTTTTTGATGATGGCCATTCTGACTGGTGTGAGATGATATCTCATTGTAGTTTTGATTTGTATTTCTCTAATGATTAATGATGTTGAGCATTCTTTCATGTGTTTCTTCGAACTCTGTATATCTTCTTTGGAGAAATGACTATTTGAGTCTTCTGCTCAATTTTAGATTGGGTTGTTTGGTTTTTTTGTTATTTTGCTGCATGAGCTTCTTGTAAATTTTGGAGATTAATCCTTCGTCAGTTGCTTCATTTGCAAGTACTTTCTCCCATTCTGAGGGTTGTCTTTTGGTCTTGTTTATGGTTTCCTTTGCTGTGCAAAAGCTCTGAAGTTTCATTAGGTCTCACTTGTTTATTTTTGTTTTTATTTCCATTTCTCTATGAGGTGGGTCAAAAAGGATCTTGCTGTGATTTATGTCATAGAGTGTTCTGCCTATGTTTTCCTCTAAGAGTTTGATAGTGTCTGGCCTTACATTTAGGTCTTTAATCCATTTTGAGCTTATTTTAGTGTATGGCATTAGGAAGTGATCTAATCTCATACTTTTACATGTACCTGTCCAGTTTTCCCAGCACCACTTATTGAAGAGGCTGTCCTTTCTTCACTGTACATTCCGTCCTCCTTTATGAAAGATAAGATGACCATATGTGTGTGGGTTTATCTCTGGGCTTTCTATGCTGTTCCCCTGATCTATATTTCTGTTTTTGTGCCAGTACCATACTGTCTTGATTACTGTAGCTTTGTAGTATAGCCTGAAGTCAGGGAGCCTGATTCCTCCAGCTCCGTTTTTCGTTCTCAAGATTGCTTTGGCTATTCGGGGTCTTTTGTGTTTCCATACAAATTTTGAAATTTTTTGTTCTAGTTCTGTGAAAAATGCCACTCGTAGTTTGATAGGGATTGCATTGAATCTGTAGATTACTTTGGGTATTAGAGTCATTTTTACAATGTTGATTCTTCCAATCCAAGAACATGGTATATCTCTCCATCTATTTGTATCATCTTTAATTTCCTTCATCAGTGTCTTATAATTTTCTGCATACAGGTCTTTTGTCTCCTTAGGTAGGTTTATTCCTAGATATTTTATTCTTTTTGTTGCAATGGTAAATGGGAGTGTTTTCTTGATTTCACTTTCAGATTATTCATCATTAGTGTATAGGAATGCCAGAGATTTCTGTGCATTAATTTTGTATCCTGCTACTTTACCAAATTCATTGATTAGCTCTAGTAGTTTTCTGGTAGCATCCTTAGGATTCTCTATGTATAGTATCATGTCATCTGCAAACAGTGACAGCTTTACTTCTTCTTTTCCGATTTGGATTCCTTTTATTTCCTTTTCTTCTCTGATTGCTGTGGCGAAAACTTCAAAAACTATGTTGAATAACAGTGGTGAGAATGGGCAACCTTTTCTTGTTCCTGATCTTAGTAGAAATGCTTTCAGTTTTTCACCACTGAGGACAATGTTGGCTGTGGGTTTGTCATATATGGCCTTTATTTTGTTGAGGGAAGTTCCCTCTATGCCTACATTCTGGAGGGTTTTTATCATAAATGGGTGTTGAATTTTGTCAAAAGCTTTGTCTGCATCTATTGAGATGATCATATGTATTTTCTCCTTCAGTTTATTAATATGGTGTATCACGTTGATTGATTTGCATATATGGAAGAATCCTTGCATTCCTGGAATAAACCCCACTTGATCATGGTGTATGATCCTCTTAATTTGCTGTTGGATTCTGCTTGCTAATATTTTGTTGAGGATATTTGCATCTATGTTCATCAGTGATACTGGCCTGTAGTTTTCTTTCTTTGTGACATCTTTGGTTTTGGTATCAGGGTGATGGTGGCCTCGTAGAATGAGTTTGGGAGTGTTCCTCCCTCTGCTATATTTTGGAAGAGTTTGAGAAGGATAGGTGTTAGCTCTTCTCTAAGTGTTTGATAGAATTCGCCTGTGAAGCCATCTGGTCCTGGGCTTTTGTTTGTTGGAAGAATTTTAATCACAGTTTCAATTTCAGTTCTTGTACTTGTCTGTTCATATATTCCATTTCTTCCTGATTCAGTCTTGGCAGGTTGTGCATTTCTAAGAATTTGTCCATTTCTTCCAGGTTGTCCATTTTCTTGGCATAGAGTTGCTTGTAGTAATCTCTCATGATCTTTTGTATTTCTGCAGTGTCAGTTGTTACTTCTCCTTTTTCATTTCTAATTCTATTGATTTGAGTCTTCTCCCTTTTTTTCATGATGAGTCTGCCTAATGGTTTATCAATTTTGTTTATCTTCTCAAAGCACCAGCTTTTTGTTTTATTTATCTTTACTATCATTTCCTTCCTTTCTTTTTCATTTATTTCTGATCTGATTTTTATGATTTTTTTCCTTCTGCTAACTTTGGGGATTTTTTGTTCTTCTTTCTCTAATTGCTTTAGGTGCAAGGTTAGGTTGTTTATTCGAGATGTTACCTGTTTCTTAAGGTAGGATTGTATTGCTATAAACTTCCCTCTTAGAACTGCTTTTCTTGCATCCCATAGGTTTTGAGTCGTTGTGTCTCCATTGTCATTTGTTTCTAGGTATTTTTTGATTTCCTCTTTGATTTCTTCAGTGATCTCTTGGTTATTAAGTAGTGTACAGTTTAGACTCCATTGTTTGTATATTTTACAGATTTTTTCCTGTAATTGATATCTAGTCTCATGGTGTTGTGGTCAGAAAAGATACTTGATACAATTTCAATTTTCTTAAATTTACCAAGGCTTGATTTGTGACCCAAGATATGATCTATCCTGCAGAATGTTCCATGAGCACTTGAGAAAAATGTGTATTCTGTTGTTTTTGGATTGAGTGTCCTGTAAATATCAGTTAAGTCCATCTTGTTTAGTGTATCATTTATAGCTTGTGTTTCCTTATTTATTTTCATTTTCGGTGATCTGTCCATTGGTGAAAGTGGGGTGTTAAAGTTCCCTACTATGAATGTGTTACTGTTGATTTCCCCTTTTATGCCTGTTAGTATTTGCCTTGTGTATTGAGGTGCTCCTATGTTGTATGCCGAAGTATTTACAATTGTTATATCTTCTTCTTGGATCGATCCCTTGATCATTATGTAGTGTCCTTCTTTGTCTCTTCCAGTAGTCTTTATTTTAAAGTCTATCTTGTCTGATATGAGAATTGCTCCTCCAGCTTTCTTTTGGTTTCCATTTGCATGGAATATCTTTTTCCATCCCCTTACTTTCAGTCTGTATGTGTCTCTAGGTCTGAAGTGGGTCTCTTGTAGACAGCATATATATAGGTCTTGTTTTTGTATCCATTCAGCCAATCTGTGTCTTTTGGTGGGAGCATTTAATCCATTTACATTTAAGGTAATTATTGATATATATGTTCCTATTCCCATTTTCTTAATTGTTTTGGATTTGTTGTTGTAGGTTTTTTCCTTCTCTTGTGTTTCTTGCCTAGAGAAGTTCCTTTAGCATTTTTTGTAAAGCTGGTTTGGTGGTTCTGAACTCTCTCAGCTTCTGCTTATCTGTAAAGGTTTTAATTTCTCCATCCAATCTGCATGAGATTCTTGCTGGGTAGAGTAATCTTGGTTGTAGGTTTTCTCCTTCATCACTTTAAATATGTCCTACCACTCCCTTCTGCCTTGCAGCATTTCTGCTGAAAGATCAGCTGTTAACCTTATGGGGATTCCCTTATGTGTTACTTGTTTTTCCCTTGCTACTTTTAATATTTGTTCTTTGTATTTAATTTATAATAGTTTGATTAATATGTGTCTTGGCGTATTTCTCCTTGGATTTATCCTGTATGGGACTCTCTGTGCTTCCCGGACTTGATTAACTATTACCTTTCCCATATTAGGGAAGTTTTCAACTATAATCTCTTCAAATGTTGTCTCAGTCCCCTTGTTTTTCTCTTCTTCTTCTGGGACCCCTATAATTTGAATGTTGGTGCGATTAATGTTGTCCCAGAGGTCTCTGAGACTGTCCTCAATTCTTTTCATTCTTTTTTTTTCTGCTCTGCAGTAGTTATTTCCACTGTTTTGTCTTCCCAGTCACTTATCCGTTCTTCTGCCTCAGTTTTTCTGCTGTTGAACCCTTCTAGATAACTTTTAATTTCATTTATTGTGTTGCTCATCTTTGTTTCTTTGCTCTTTAGTTCTTCTAGGTCCTTGTTAAACGTTTCTTGTATTTTCTCCCTTCTATTTCCAAGATTTTGGATCATCTTTACTATCATTTTTCTTTTTCAAGTAGACTGCGTATTTCCTATTCTTTTGTTAGGTCTGGTGGGTTTTTGCCTTGCTGCTTCATCTGCTGTGTGTTTCTCTGTCTTCTCATTTTGCTTAACTTACTGTGTTTGGGGTCTTCTTTTCGCAGGCTGCAGGTTCGTAGTTTCCATTGCTTTTGGTGTCTGCCCCCAGTGGCTAAGGTTTGTTCAGTGGGTTGTGTAGGCTTCCTGTTGGAGGGGAATAGTGCTTATTTTCTGGTGGATGAGTCTGGATCTTGTCTTTCTGGTGGGCAGGTCCACATCTGTTTGTGTGTTTTGGGGTGTCTATGACCTTATTATGATTTTAGGCAGCCTCTGTGCTAATGGATGGGGTTGTGTTCCTGTCTTGCTAGTTGTTTGGCATAGGGTGTCCTGCACTGTAGCTTGCTGGTCGTTCAGTGGAGCTGGGTCTTGGTGTTGAGATGTAGACCTCTGGGAGATTTTTTCCATTTGATTTACGTGGAGCTGGGAGGTCTCTTGTGTACCAGTGTCCTGAACTTGGCTCTCCCACCTCAGTGGCACAGCCCTGACACCTGGCTGGAACAGCAACAGCCTGTCCTCCACATGGCTCAGAATACAAGGGAGAAAAGCAAAAAGAAAGAAATAAAGAAGAAGATAAAATAAAATAAACTTATTAAAATAAAAAAGAATTATTAAGAAAAATATATTTTAAGTAATAAAAAAAAGAAAGACAGAACCCTAGGACAAATGGTAAAAGCAAAGCTATACAGACAAAATCACACACAGAAGCATACACATACACACTCACAAAAAGAGAAAAAGGGGGAAAAATATATATATCATTGCTCCCAAAGTCCACCTCCTCAATTTGGGATGATTCATTGTCTATTCAGGTATTCCACAGTTGCAGGGTACATCAAGTTGATTGTGGAGATTTAATCCTCTGTTCCTGAGGCTGCTGTGATAATTTTCCCTTTCTCTTCTTTGTTTGCCAAGCTCCCAGAGTTCTGCTTTGGATTTGGACTTGCCTCTGCGTGTAGGTCGCCTGAGGGCCTCTGTTCTTCACTCAGACAGGACAGGGTTCAAGGAACAGCTGATTCGGGATCTGGCTCACTCAGGCCGGGGGGAGGGAGGGGTATGGATGCGGGGCGAGCCTGTGGTGGCAGAGGCCGGCGTCACATTGCACCAGACTGAGACGCACCGTGTGTTCTCCCAGGGAAGTTGTCCCTGGATCATGGAACCCTGGCAGTGGCGGGCTGCACAGGCTCCCCGGAAAGGGGTTGTGGAGAGTGACCTGTGCTCGCACACAGGCTTCTTGGTGGCGGCAGCACCAGCCTTAGCGTCTCATGCCCGTCTCTGGGGTCCGTGCTGATAGCCGCGGCTCGCGCCCATCTCTGGAGCTCCTTTAATCCCCTCTCCTCGTGCACCAGGAAACAGGAAAGAAAAAGTCTCTTGCCTCTTACGCAGGTCCAGACTTTTCCCTGGACTCCTTTATGGCTAGCCGTGTCGCACTAGCCCCCTTCAGGCTGTGCTCATGCAGCCAACCCCAGTCCTCTCCCTGCGCTCCTACTGAAGCCTGAGCCTCAGCTCCCAGCCCCACCCGCCCTGTCGTGTGAGCAGACAAGCTTCTCGGGCTGGTGACTGCAGGTCGGCACCAATCCTCTGTGCGGGAATCTCTCTGCTTTGCCCTCCACACCCCTGTTGCTGCGCTCTACTCCGTGGCGCCGAAGCTTCCCTCCCCGCCCACCCCATCTCCACCCGGGAAGGGGCTTCCTAGTGTGTGGAAACCTTTCCTCCTTTACAGGTCCCTCCCACTGGTGCAGGTCCCTTCCCTATTCTTTTGTCTCTGTTTATTCTTTTTTCTTTTGCCCTACCCAAGTACATAGGGAGTTTCTTGCCTTTTGGGAAGTCTGAGGTCTTCTGCCAGCGTTCAGTAGGTGTTCTGTAGGAGTTGTTCCACATGTACATGTATTTCTGATGTATTTGTGGGGAGGAAGGTGATCTCCATGTCTTGCTCTTCTGCCATCTTGAAGCTCCTCCCTGCACCAGGTCTTATTGCGGCAGGCGGGCTCCTTTAGTTGCAGTTCACGGGCTCCTTAGTTGCAGCATGTGGGCTCCTTAGTTGCAGCTTGCCTGCTCCTTACTTGTGGCTCCAGGGCTCCTTATTTGCAACTTGCTGGCTCCTTAGTTGTGGCACGTGGGATCCTTATTTGTGGCATGCATGTGGGGTCTAGTTCCCTGGCCAGGGATCAAACTCAGACCCCCTGCATTGGGAGCACGGAATCTTAACCACTGCACCACCAGGGAAGTCCCTGTAATTATTGATTATTGGTTTGGTGAGGAATTTTCAATAGAAACCTGGACATTTTGGGTATTATGGTATGAGATTCCAGATTTTATTTAAATCTTGAACTTCAGTAGTTTGCTGCCTCATTACTGCCAGCTTGGTGTGGATGTTTAGGTTTTCCATTTGGCTCTGAGGAGGGGTGCATGGACTAAATTGTTTTCCCTTTGTCGTGTGTGTATGTGTGTGTGCGTGGTGTTTGGCTGGAATATGACTGTTTATTGTCAGAAAGTTTTCTGTCAAGTGGTGTGATGAATTGGACAATTGGGATTGACATGTATACACTGATGTGTATAAAATTGATGACTAATAAGAACCTGCTGTATAAAAAAATAAATAAAATAAAATTTTTAAATTAAAAAAAAAAACAGTTTCTGTCTTACTAAGCTGACTTTTTCCTTCTCCTTTGTCTTCCCCAGTACCCAGAACAGGGTATATAAGCCAAAATGAAAACCTAAGGAACCCACCACCATGTTGATCATTGGCTTCTGAGAACCCTAATCAGCTTGCTACTTTCTTCTTAAACTTTCAGAATCCTCTTAGGTATATTTTATATGTAACTTCCAGCATTTTTATTTGTACTTAGTGAGAGGAATAGGGAAACGTACATTGACTTCGGGAAGTGGAAGTCTTTGTCCTGAAAAGTTTTTAAGCTTTTCAAAATGGGTGGGAGGGGGGGAGATACTAACTAGGAGGAGGTGAATCAAACTTTGTGGCAGCAATCCTATTTTCCTGGATAGTCAAATCAACACATCAGCCAGCAGTATGATTTCTTAAAGGAAATGTTCTCTTACATCTTCTCATACCTAGAAAAGCACTAAAATCATTAATGGAGACATCTGCTCCTCATGACTAGCAGCAACCTTCTACTGAGATGTGTGCTTGACTGCACGTACCCCCTTCATCAGATCATATATATACTGACCTTCCCCCGCACCTCTTTGGAGCAGTTCCTTAGAGCAATCTGTGAGGGTATCTCCTGGCCTACAGTCCTCAGTAAGTCCCCAAATTCAAACTGAATTCACAGTTCTTACATTGTGCTTTTTTTTCAGCCAATAGCCATTTCCAAAGGGAAAACTTATGCAGAAACAACAGATGGCTAAGAAAATTAGAGTGATTCACAAAATAACAGGGAAATATAGAGTGGAGAATCAAAGAGCTTGTTCCAGCAGGATGGAAATCTTTAGAAGGTTATTAAGAAAAGGGATGAATAAATTGGACATTGATGAGGTTAAAGGTCTTAATGTGACACTACCCGTGGTTGATTGGACAGATGGGAACCCCTGCTGGTCCCCCAACATTGAAGGGCTCTAAACAAATATGCTTTATTTACCCTACTTTGTAGGAACCTTAAAAACTGGAAGGCAAGTATGATAATGAGAAACCTGACCTCAAATCAGCTCAGACAGGGCTTCCCTGGTGGCGCAGTGGTTAAGAATCCGCCTGCCAATTCAGGGGACACAGGTTCAAGCCCTGGTCCGGGAAGATCCCACATTCAGTGGAGCAGCTGAGCCCGTGCACCACAACTACCGAGCCTGTGCACCTAGAGCCCGCCCGTGCTCCACAACAAGAGAAGCTACTGCAATGAGAAGCCCACGCACCGCAACAAAGAGTAGACCCCACTCGCCGCAACTAGAGAAAGCCCGTGCACAGCAACAAAGACCCAACACAGCCAAAAATAAAATTAATTAATTTTAAAAATATCAGCTCAGACAGTGGTCCCACAAATTAATCATGATTAGGATTAGTGAAAGAGTCAGGGACTGAAGACCCTATGTGCATGTGTGGGTAAGATAGATAAGTGGCTAAGATAGGACCCCATTGTTCTGTGATTCCAAACTCATTGCAGTTAGATTGAGAGGATATGTGGATGCAATGGTCGATGGGATTAAGTTGGCAGTTTGGATGAAAATTGGAATGTTTGAATAGCCTTTATGTGAAGTCATGTCTTCTTTATCTGAATGTGTTATTGGAATGGTCTGAAAGGGGAACACTTTCACTACCTAATATTGTAAAAGAGAAGGCATGTTAAACTTATCCTTCAGCCAGTGTTAATTGGACATGCTAATTAGGAATCTATAGAATCATCCACATTTGTACAGTTTAACTTGAAACAGTATAAAATACCTGGTGGACAAAAAGAGATTACCACTTTAATTAATGGCATGTTAGAAACTGAAGAGCTGTACTGACAAATTCTCTGTAGTTTAGCCCCATGTGGACCACAGACAAGTTTATGGAAAAAGCCTGTGAGAGCCACACAGAGGCAACTACTGGTTTTTTAGACCAGAAAATTTCCAGATGCGGTGGTAAGATATAAGCAACTTGTGAAACAATTAGTAGCTTGCTATTGGACATTAATAGAAACTGCCCTTATAACTGACTGAAGGACATAAATAATCTTGAAACCTGAAATACCCACAATGTATTTGGTGATGTTGGAGAAACACTCCAATAAGGAAGGCAGTGTGCAGAAGAGATCCATAAATGGATCTGGTTGGAAATGGAAATGGTTTATACAGGAGCATGCTACCAGAGGAATGCAAGGAGGTACCCATCATATTCAAAAGCAGGTACCTTTTTTTCCTGAGAGCTGACTTTGGAACAACCTGAGGAGCTACCATATCCTATTTCACCTGGGCAATACCCTATGAACAGTTTTCTATTAACCAACAAAGAGCTGCTTGGTTTATGGATGGCAGTTCCAAAGTGAACAGACAGAATCCTATTTAGAAGCTTGCTGCATTACAACCGACTGAAGCAGATAAAACAAATCAGCTCAGTGGGTTGAATTGCATGCTGTTTTCCCCTATGCTTGGGTTTTACCAACTTATGAGTGGTAGCTAATGGCTTGGTTACATGGTCAGGCAGATGGGCAAGAAAAACCGGACTATTGGGGAGGCCCAACTTGGAGGCAGCTGGCAGGTTCCCACGCGGGAGTTGTGAGGCGTGGCCAGGTGGAGGAGGTGCCTGGCAGGGCATGGGGCTCCCCGGCGGGTGGGAGAGACCGAGCGAGGGGCACCGGCTGAAAAAAAAAGAAAAGAAAAAGAAAACTGGACTATTAAAGGGATGCCCATGTGAGGCACAGCAGTATGGAAATAACTATAGGAATTTAAGGGGTGAATTAAAGTATCAATAGTATAATGGCTTTTCTGAGTTCTGTGAGTCCATATAGAGAATTACTGAACCTGAGGATCATCTTAGGGACCCACAGACTGCAGTATGATTTGCCAGTGAAACGAACTGGGTCTGGAGATTTTTTTTTTTTGACAGTTTTTCAACTTCGAGTTCAACTTTTTAATTGATGAAGATCTATTCAGATTATGTATTTATTCTTGGGTGACCTTCACTAGTTTGGGTCTTTCAAGTAATTGTTCCATTTCATCTAAGTTGCCAAATGTATATTTGTAGAGTTATTCCTAGTAATCTCTTCTTGTCCTTTTAATTTCTGTGGGATCTGTACTCTTTCATTCCTGATATTGATAATTTAGGTTTGCTGGCTTGCTTTGCTTGCTTTTTTTCTTTCTTTTTTTTTTCTTGTTTTCTTTCCCCTTTCTCCTTTTTTGTCAGTCTGACTAGAGGTCTATAAATTTTATTGATTTTATTCAAAGAACCAACTTTTGGCTTCATTGATTTTCACTATTTTCCCGTTATTCTTTTATAATACAAACCTTTTTTAACGTCTTTATTGGAGTATAATTGCTTTACAATGTTGTGTTAGTTTCTGCTGTATAACAAAGTGAATCAGCTATATTATAATACAGATATTTAATGCTATAAATTTATCTCTAAGCATTGATTTATCTGATTCCTGCCAAATTTTATATGCATAATTTTCATTTGGCTCAAAATATTTTATAATTTCTCTTGAGACTTGCTCTTTGATCCACGAAATATTTAGAAGTGTACTGTATAATTTCAAAGTGTTTGGAAGATTTCTCTTAATTTCTTAACTTTCTCTTATTGACCTCTGGTTGAATTACTTTAAAGTCAGAGAACATTCTTTGTATAATTTCAATTATCTTACATTTGTTAAGATTTGTTTTATGATCCAGAATATGGTCTATCTTGGTGAAACTCCCATAAGCACTTGAATAGAATGTGTATTCTGCTGTATTATGTGGAAGATTCCATACATGTCAACTTGATTCAGTTGGTAGGTGATGAAATAAAAATTCATATTCTAAGGCAAGTCAAGGAAAATTTAGACATAAAAACTTTTCTCTGCCCTTTGGCCTCCTCTCTCCCCTCTACTATGTGTTGTGTATCTCCATTATGCATCAACCAGACCTCCCCATTGGCAGAAATACCTGCTCAACCATATAGAGCAACATTCTCCTAGCAAAACAAGATAACTCTTTAGGAGATAACCTTCTTTCTTAATCTTGCAAGGGGACATGATTACCCATGACTCACTCGTTTTGTATGCTTAGATCTGGATTGGGTAAACTGTCAATAATATGTCATTTAACATACAACTTTCTGTCTCAAAAAACTTACATAACTGTGCTTTGACCTTTAATGGGCAGAACAGTTCTCATAGCTTTCTGAGAGGCTGTTCCTGGGTTATAATCCTCAATTTGGCTTGAACAAAATTTTTCATTTCTTTCTTAGATCAACTGATTATAATTTTTTTCATTGACAAAGGTGTGGTTCAGTTCTTCTATATCCTTAATGCTTTTCATTACACTAGTCCTAGATATTACTGAGAAAGTGTTAAAGTCTCCAACTTAATTGTAGATTTCTTCATTAATCCTTTCAGCTATGTCTGATTTTGCTTATGTATTTTTTAACATCTTTATTGGAGTATAATTGCTTTACAATGGTGTGTTAGTTTCTGCTGTATAACAAAGTGAATCAGCTATAAATATACATATATCCCCATATCTCCTCCCTCTTGCATCTCCCTCTCACCACCCCTCTAGGTGGTCACAAAGCACCGAGCTGATCTCCCTGTGCCATGTAGCTGCTTCTCACTATCTATCTATTTTATATATGGTAGTGTATATATGTCCATACCACTCTCTCACTTCATCCCAGCTTACCCTTACCCTTCCCTGTGTCCTCAGGTTCATTCTCTACGTCTGGGTCTTTATTCCTGTCCTGCCCCTAGGTTCTTCAGAACATTTTTTTTTAGATTCCATATATTTGGGTGCTGTGCAAGATAGAGTTAACATACCAGGTCTGAGGCTTCTATGCTTAGAAAGGCCTGATTACAAATTGGGCCTTTGTCTGAGATCTGGTAACTTGTACTTATAGAAGATCCCCACCATTCTTTAACTAATAAAAGTGGTTTACTGAGCCTAAACTGTTTGTGCAAACAATTTATTTTATGCTAAGTAGCTGCATTTCTTCTGGGAGTTGGGATCTTGGTACATCGTGCTAGGCAGAGAGTGCCTACTTGACCAGCTCCCAGTAAAAACCATGGGCACTGAGCCTCTAATGAGCTTCCCTGTGTCAACTGAAAAAAAAAGCACAATGTGAGAGTTGTGAGTTAAGTTTTATTCAGGGACTTACTGAGGACTGTAGCCCAGGAGACAGCCTCTCAGCTCTGAGGAACAGTTCCAAAGAGGTAAGGGAGGAGCCTGGATATATGTGAATTTTTTTGCTAGGAAATACATGTAGTCAAACATTAAAAGATTACTGCTACTCAGAAAGAACAGACATCTTAGTTAATGATTTTTTTAATTTTTTAAATTAATAAACTTTATTTTTTACAGCAAGTTTAGGTTCACAGGAAAATTGAACAGAAAGTACAGAGAGTTCCCCTAAACCCCTGTCCCCACGCATGCACAGCGCCTCCCCCATTAGCAACATCCTGCCCCAGAGGGGCACATTTGTAAATTGATGAATCTACCTTGATATATCATTATTACCCAAAGTCCACAGTTTACATTAGGGTTCACCTTTGGTATTGTACATTCTATGGGTTTTGACAAACATATAATGACATGTATCCACCATTGTAGTATCATGTGGAATAGTTTAGCTGCCCTAAAAGTCCTCTGGGCTCCAACTATTCATCCCTCCCTTCCACCTAACCTCTGGCAAACACTGATCTTGTTACTGTCTCGACAGTTTGCCTTTTCCAGAATGTCATACAGTTGGAATTATACAGTATGTAGCCTTTTCAGATTGGCTTCTTTCACTTTGTACTATGCATTTAAGGATGAAAGCCATGTCTTTTCATGGCTTGATAGTTCATTCCTTTTTAGCACTAAATAATATTTCATTATATATACCACAATTTATTTATCCATTCATCTTTATTAATGATTTTAATGCTTTTCTATGTATAGGAAGATGCAAAAATCTGGGATCATTGAAATCTTCCTTAGATATGCATCTTAACTATCTAGGGCCAGTATATCCAAAGCACAGAATCCTTCCTGTTTTTCTCCATCCTGAATTCCCCTCAGGGCACACTGTTGGTGGGCGACTGCAGTGGCTAATGACTTGATCCTTGTAGAACTGGAATGGTTGGCAACATTATTTTGTTTACACCTAGTAGACAACACTTCACAGTGTGTTGCCACAATTCTTTACTACAGTAATGTACTGTGTGACTCCCCTGGGTAGCTTGAGCTGATTTCGTCCAGACTTTGCTTCATACACTTTCCCTTTGGTGATTTTTATTTTTCACTGTAATAAATCTTAACCATGAATACAACTACATGCTGAGTCCTGAGTCCTAATGAATCATCAAAATTGGAGGTGGAGGGGGCATGGTCTTGGGGATTCCTGACACAGTAGTGGCAATGGTTACAATGTGACAATGATAGCAATGGTAGGATTATTTGCTAGAATGACCTTGACTCACTAAAACATGGCAAAAGCCTTGTTTGAGTAATAGAAGCATGAAAAGGTAGTGATGAACCTTTTGTACCTGGGTGACTATGGTTTTACCTATGATATAAAACAGCAGCTGAGCTGTTATCTGTTATGAAAAGTAAATATTCAATATAGAATTTTAAAATAATAGGTCCAACTCCAGGAAAGTTGACTCACTAGGTCCCTTGACTGCTTTTGCCATGCTGGATGATGGGAAGGAGGGATGGAGACAGGGGAGCACACAACCCGGTCAAGACTTTGATTTTCATTCTCTCCTCCAAGCAGGAGGAGAAATGGCCTACGTATTCCCAAAGGTGAGCTTTGGGTGGGCAGAAAATGTTAAAAGTTTTCATTGCTCTTCCCTCTAAGTGGAAGGGAAAACTAAATCAGTTCCCTGGACTGGAGCACAGCTTCCAAACCAGTGGAAAAAACCTTCAGCTTGGCTGCTGCACTGCTGCAGCACCCCAACATTTCAGCCAGGATCACGCTTTGCCACTGCAGTGTTAACCCTGTAAATGCTAAATCTACTGCTAGAGATTTGAATAAAATCACAATGAGACCCAAAAAATGGAATTTTTAAAATGGCTTTGTGTCTTGTGGCTATTACATCTGGATGTATGATAAAATTTATTTAAAATGTTAGAGGCTTGTAATTTCATAATTTCCTATCAAAGAAAAATGGAAAAAAAACATGTTAATGGGTTACAATATCCTTACTTTTTGCCTCTGATGAGTGAATTGAAATTCAAACTCTTTGAACATTAAAAAAGAAAACAAGCCACCATAACTGATATTTTTTGTTTTTCTTATTATGGCCTCTGGGAAAAAGGAGAAGGAAATGTCCAGTTGAAGATACACTTTGAGCAGGGGGGGGGGGGGGGGGGGTGGGGGTTAAGCAGTTTTTAGTTGCTAATAAGTTCTTGTAAAATCAGATGGCTGGCCCTTAAAGGCTGGTGATTTTTCAGCCTGATATGCATATTTTTGAGTGGTTCAATTTGGACTCTAAGACTGATGAGATAAATAGAGCTTAAGCTAGCCTTGCTCGTTACTTGGACTTGGAAGAGGGCTGTCTAGTCTTGCAGCTTCTCTCCTTTGCTGCTGGCAAAGAAAAGCCTCTGGCCTCTTTGGAACCCTATATTCACAGATCCTAATTGCCTTGACCTGACTCTAAGCTGAAACCTGATATTGCCTGCTCTGTGCTGTTTCAGCCTCAGCAGGAGCTGCGCTGAACTGAATGCAGGCACAGGGTCAGTGAACAGGACTGACTCTGGGACTGTTGCAGATTTAAGACACCCCTCTGTGAGTCCATAAACTAAGAAAACATCATGGATGCTGCCTGGACTATCTTGGTCACTTGCAGATGCCCAGAGAAAAGGGCTTGTTTTTCTGATGGAACTATCTAAAATTGAGCTGCTGATTGGCTCTATATTTCTGATGCAGAAGATAGTTGCATTCCTAATTTGGGATTCCTGCCAGAAGCTGCAAATTAGGAGAGGACACATCACAGGGAGTATGATGTCTCCATCCACTCCTGACAGAACCTATTCTTGACCTTCTCTAAGTGATATCTCCCTGTTGTTGGCTTGTGTTAGAATTTCAAAATTAATTGAAATTTGCAAAAATGGCCTGATAGCCTGAGTCTACTCCCCTCACCCATCTCCTGCTTCACACACTTTAGGAAGGCAGTTTAATTACTCAATGCAGCTGCTCCCAGCAAGGGATTAATATTTTTTCCAGCCAGTTCATTAAATAAATGATAGAGACAAAAGGGACAAGAGGTTATGTAAATTCATTTTTTCAATTTTTTTAACATGTAGAAATATCTTTATTTTCTTTAGATTCAAAAAACTTAAAGTTAGGGATATATTTTTATTTTATTTTTTCTTTCTTTTTTAAATTTTTATTTATATTGGAATATAGTTGATTAACAATGTTGTGTTAGTCTCAGGTGTACAGCAAAGTGATTCAGTTATACATATACATTGGGAGATTGGGATTGACATATACACACTGCTATATTTAAAATAATTAACCAATAAGGACCTACTGTATAGCACAGGGAACTCTGTTCAATATTCTGTAATAACCTAAATGGGAAAAAAAATTTTCTAAATTCAGAATTTTGTACTGACCAATCCCTAAACGGGATCTGTCTTTGTAGTTAAGTTAGAGAATTTTTTCTATGAAAATGCTTTTGTTTTTCTTGAATACAACCTTTCCAGACAAAAGATTTGGAGTAGAGCAAGGGATAATTTTTAAAATGTAAAGTTTTGGTTAGAGAATGGGCCACACCGATTGTATATCAGTGGAGAAAACACAAAACTTGGCACCTGGAGAGAGGTGGAGAGAGGGAGTGAGAACATTAATGATCTTGTCTGTCCAAACTGTTCCTCGAAATTTTCTCTGTTTCCTAAAGAAATACTCCCCAGGCAGCCATTCCAAGCTGCTGTGAGCACTTTGAATGCAAACTGTCTGCTGAGGCTCCAGTCACACCTGATGGAGCTCTGACTCTGGGACTGCAGGAGTGGCCCCATCCCCTGGACGTTTCATGCAGAGCACTTCCAGGTGTCACCCACCCTTGGAAAGAGGATGCGCTGGGGTCCTGGACAGACAGAACTGTTTGGAACGGGCTGCCTCCAGGCCTGAAACCAAGGCCTCAGATGGATTATTCAAACTGGACAGGGAGTCCTAGAGAGGCAGGTCCCTGGGTGGGAGGCCACAATGGGAGCTGTCCTGCCTGCCTGATGTATGTCCTGCTTGGGGCACCCTAACAATTGTGAACTCTTTGTTTCTAGGGATGTCATGTATGCCTCAGAATTACACTTCCTGTGTGTGAGCCCTGAATATCGCTACATGGCCTGAGCCTGGAAGACTTTCAGATCCACTTCCGCTTAGTGACCAGAGCATGCTGTGCCTGAATTGGTGCCTCAGGCCAGCTTTTTTTAAAAAAGTTAAAGCAGAAATTTAAAAGTAGAAAGTCACCTGGTTTTCTAACAGATCTTCATGATTAATGGGATTTTTTTTTACTGGCTAAATCCTGGACCCCTAAAGGGCATAGCTGACATCAGTACTGTAAGCTGGTCTCACCATGCTGCATGGGGTCCTACCGAAATGACACCTTGGCAACAAACTAAGGGGGTGGACTGCAGAGAAGACAACATAGTACGTCTAAAACTGCTATCCTTAGAAAGGTCTTCTTGCAAGTTGGCCCCTGGTTGGCAACTAAGAACTTGAATTTTTGGAGGACCCCTACCATTCCCTAACTGATAAGGATGGTTCACCATTGCTAAACTGTACAAATTATGTGGTTTATGCTAGATACCTCCTTTCCACTGTGAGTCTGAAATTTTGGTATGTACATGACCAGCCCCTAATAATTACCTTAGGCACTATAATGAGCTTTCCTGGTAGAAAACACTTTAACACATGTTGTCACAATTCACAGCTGGAGAAATGAATTCTGTGACTTCACTGGAAAGAGGATTCCTGGAAGCTTGTGCTGATCTCCTGTGGTCATTGCAATATGCACCTTTTCCCCTTGCTGATTTTGTTTTTTGTTCTTTCACTGTAATAAATCTTAGCAGTGAGTACAACTGTGTGCTGAGTTCTGTGAGTCCTAGCAAATCATCAAACCTGGGGTGGGTTTAGGGACCCCTGATACAGGGGAATACACATTAAGGATTATTATGTATTCTTTGTGAATTAACCTCTTTGTCAGTTGTAATGTCACTCTTTATCCCTGGAAATTTTCTTTGCTCTATAGTCTACTTTGTCAGGTATTAATACACTCACTTAAGTTTCCTTTTTATAGTGTTTGTCTGATGTATTTTTTCCATCCTTGTAATTTAATCTACCTATATCATTACATTTGAGGTGAATTTCTTATTCATATCATGTACTTGGTTCCTGTTTTCTTTTATATTTGTAAATCCATTCATGAAATGTTTCACTCTTAATTAGTGTGTTTAGACCAATTACATTTAATGTAATTACTGATATGATTTGATTTAGGTGCATCATTTTGTCATTTACTCTTTCTTCCTTCTGTTTTAATCTCTATCCTCCCATTTTCTTCCTTTTTTTGGGATTATTTAAACAAGTTTTAATATTCCTTTTTAATTTCACTATTATTTTTATGACTATATAACTGTACAAACTTTTTTTAGTGACTTACCCTAGGAATTAAGATATACACACTTAACTCTTTACCAACTACTTAGAATCAGTATTTTACCACTTCACATAGAATGTATAAACCTAACCACCATATAGGTCCCTTTATTCTTGCCCTCTTTTTTTTTTTTTTTTTTTTTTTTTTTTTTGCGGTGCGCAGGCCTCTCACTGTTGTGGCCTCTCCCGTTGCAGAGCACAGGCTCCGGACGCACAGGCTCAGAGGCCATGGCTCACAGGCCCAGCCGCTCCACGGCATGTGGGATCCTCCTGGACCGGGACACGAACCCGTGTCCCCTGCATCGGCAGGCGGACTCTCAACCACTGCGCCACCAGGGAAGCCCTATTCTTGCCCTCTTTATAGTATAGTTATCATATGTATTTCATCAACATATGTTGAAACCCCATCACAAACGTTTTAACTTTGCCCTCAACCTTCAAATTTGCTTTAGATAATTCAAAAGGAGAAGAATAGTCTATTATATTTAGCCAAATATATACTATTTCCGTTTCTCTTCTTTCATTCCTAATGTGGTAAGTTTCCTTCTGGTATCATTTCCTTTCTGTCTGAAGAATTTCTATTGCAAGTCTTTTAGTTCTGCTGGCAATGCATTCTCTTTTTTTTCCCTTTCATCTGCAAATGTCTTTTTTTCACCTTCATTTCTGAAGAATATTTTTGCTGGATGTAGAATTCTGGATTGACAATTATTTTCTTGCAGCACATTAAAAATTTTGAGACACTCCCTTCTGGCCTCCATGGTTTCTGATGAGAAATCCACAGTCATTTGAATCATTGTTCTCATATAGGTAATGCATCATTTTCCTCTGGTTGCTTTGGGGATTTTTCTCTGTCTTTACTTTTTGACAATTTGATCTTCATATGCCTGGGTATGGGTTCTTTTGGGTCTATTCTGTTTGGGGATTGCTAAGCTTCTTGAATCTGTAGGTTTATATCTTTTGCCAAATTTGGAAAGTTTCCAGCCATTGTTATTTCAAAAATTATTTTTCATCACTGCACTTGTTCTCCTCTCTTTCTGGAATTCTGATGACACAACTGTTAAATGTTCTGGTATTTTCCCATAGGTCCTTGACTTTCTGTTCATTTCTCTTGCAGTCTCATTTTCTTTCTGTTTTTCAGATGCAATAATTTCTTTTGATCTATCTTCAAGTTTACTGACTCTTTTCTTGCCTCCACTCTACTACTGACTCCACCCATTATGATATTTAGTTTGGTGATCACATTTTTCACTTATAAAAATTTCCATTTGGTTCTTCTTTATATCTTCCAATATTTGTGGGAGCTGAGACTTCCTATTTTTATATTTGTTTTAAAAGGCTTCATGATTGCTTGTTGGAGCATTTTTTAAATTGCAGCTTTAACGACTTTGTCAGATAATCCCAACATCTCTGTCTTCTCAGCATTTTTGTCTGTTGGTTGTCTTCTCCCATGAGAATTGAGATGTTTCTGCTTCTTCATATTTCCAGTAATTTTTAATTGCATTCAGGACGTTTTGACTATTTGGTTATGAGACTCTTGGTCTGTGTAAGTCCTATGAAGGATGTTGATATTTCTGTATATTTCTGCTTAGGCTCAAGCAGCAAGTTCCAACATGCTTTCTGCATGCCCTGTTCTAATGGCAGCTGTTTTCAAAGTATTGCTCTGGTGTGCCATCTAGTGGCTTGTCTGGTACTGGTTGGTGGTCTATCGGTAGTTGTTCTCAGTATGCACTGCTTAGGGTTCAGCCTAAGAATTAGTAGCAAACTTTGGGGTTCAGTTTTCCATGCTTCTCTCTCTATTGATCTCATCAATATTTCTTGGTCCATGAAGCTCCCTTTGATGGTCCTCTGGCCAGAAATCTGGGGCTTTAGTTGCTCTGTGCCTGTGCCCATTGCCAAGTAGTGGGTAGACTGGAGGAAATAAAAATGGTAAAATGAACACCGTTTCATTGGCAGTTTTCATTCTGGTTTTTTTTCCAATTTTATTGCTACGATTTAATTTTTGGAGTCCTCAAATACATGCTCCGTGCAATCTGTCCAGATTTTATAGCTACATTATAAAATGATGAGAGAGGTGAGAGAGGAAGAGTTAAATATGCTTACTCCAAATTACTTGAAAAAGGAGCCTCCAATTCGAGTGCTTTTGAGAGCAGTATTCTGACTATTTCTTTTTTGGGAGCTAGTACAAGGATTGAAACAACTCAAAAGAATTATTTTGTACAGTTTCTAATTTAAAACTAATAAGCAAATATGTTAATCTTTCAGAATAATGATTTTCACTTTAAGAGAAAAGAGATAAAAATATAAAATAAAAGAAGGTAAGGAAAAATGTTTAATGTTATTTTGAATTTGAATTATCTGTATATATGTGTATATATACGTATATATTCCTTACCTCTGTCTGTCCACTGAAAAGATCTAGAAGAAAAGACACCTCAGTACTCAGTAGCAGTGACCAGACCTGCTTCTGAAATCATGGTTACTAAAGAAGCCAGAGCTCCTTGGTAAAATGGCTCATTCTTAGCTGGAGGCGGGAAAAGTACAAGATGAGCATGGAACACCATTGTCTTCAGAGAACAAGAAAGGGTCCAAAGACTAATGGGGTCAAGTAAAAGGGATACTGATTCTAATGAACATTTTAGTCATATTAGTTGTTTAATGTGCAGACTCCTCTCCTACTCATCTACTAATATCACCAGTGTGTGAACTTCAGGGAATGAGGTTAAGGCACAGATCTGAGGCATTTCTCTTCCACCCACCCAGGCTAACATCCATCAGGTTCATGATTACAATACTGGGTTTGGCCATCCAACCATTTAGAGTTTCCTTCAATTCCACAAGTGTTTACTTGCCTCCTACCATATGTCAGGTCCTCTGCTCTATCCTGAGGACAGAGTATGTTTCCAATATATCAGGAAAGTGGCTCTGGTGAGGGAGACAGATATGGAAACAAAACTTCAGTGCAGTAACAGCAATGAGTATAGCTGAATGTGTTCAGAAACTCTTAAAGGATCACACTATGAACATCTCCTACTAAATTTTCCCTGTCAATTAACAATATATCATGGAGAAAATTTCTGTGGTCAGTACAGTTGGATTCCCCTCATTCTGCATGCTCCCATCATGCACAGCTACACATGTAAACTGATAACACGCATGTTGCATCAGATTCAAATTCAAGAACAGTATTGCCTTCATGATGTGTTTTCCAAAACAGTCAAGAATTTTTAGTGAGTTTCCAAACCAAACAAGACACAGGCTTCTCTCAATTTACAGGAAAGTATAGGCATAGATGGAACATACTGCAACATAATAAAGGCCATATATGACAAACCTACAGGTAACATCATACTCAACAATGAAAACCTGAAAGCATTTTCTCTAAGATCAGCAATGAGACAGGGATGTCCACTCTCGCCACTTGTATTCAACATAGTTTTCAAAGTCCTAGCCATGGCAATCAGAGAAGAAAAAGAAATAAAGGGAATCCAAACTGGAAAAGAAGAAGTAAAGCTGTCACTGTTTGCAGATGCCATGATACTATACTTAGAGAATCCTAAAGATGCTACCAGAAAGCTACTAGAACTAATCAATGAATTTGGTAAAGTTGCAGGATAAAAAATAAATACACAGAAATCTGTTGCATTTCTATACACTGACAATGAAAGAACAGATAGAAAATTAAAGAAACCCCCATTTGCCATAGCATCAAAAAGAATAAAATACTTAGGAATAAACCTACCTAAGGAGTCAAAAGACCTGTACTACAAAAGCTATAAGATGCCAATGAAAGAAACTGAAGATGACACAGAAAGATGGGAAAGATGTACCATGTTCTTGAACTGGAAGAATCAATATTGTCAAAATGACTATACTACCCAAGGCAACCTACAGATTCAGTGTAATCCCTATCAAATTACCAATGGCATTTTTCACAGAACTAGAAAAAAAAATCTTAAAATTTGTATGAACACAAAAAAGACCCCGAATAGCCAAAGCAATCTTGAGAAAGAAAAACGGAGCTGGAGGAATCAGGCTCCCTGATTTAAGGCTATACTACAAAGCTAAAGTCATCAAAACAGTATGGTCCTGGCACAGAAACACAAATATAGATCAATGGAACAAGATAGAAACCCCAGAAATATATCCATGCACTTATGGTCAATTAATCTACAGGAAAGGAGGCAAGACTATACAAGGAGATGACAATCTCTTTGATAAATTGTGCTAGGAAGACAGGACAGTTACATGTAAAAAAATGAAATTAGAACATTCTTTAACAGAATACACAAAAATAAACTCAAAATGGATTAAATGCCTAAATATAAGACCGGATACTATAAAACTCTTAGAGGAAAATATAGGCAGAACACTCTTTGACATAAATCGCAGCAATATATTTTTAGAACCGTCTCCTGGAGTAAAGTAAATAAAAACAAAAATAAACAAATGGGACCTAATTAAACTCAAAAGCTTTTGCACAGCAAAGGAAACCATAAACAAAACAAAAATGCAACCCACAGAATGGGAGAAAATATCTGCAAGTGATGTCACCAACAGGGGATTAATCTCCAAACTTTACAAACAGCTCATTCAGCTCAATATCAAAATACAAACAACCCAATCCAAAAATGGGCAGAAGACCTAAATAGACATTTTTCCAAAGAAGATATACAGATTGCCAAAAAACACATGAAAGAATGCTCAACATCATTAATCATTAGAGAAATGCAAATCAAAACTACAATGAGATATCACCTCAAACCAGTCAGAATGGTTATCATCAAAAAGTCTAGGAACAATAAATGCTGGAGATAGTGTGGAGAAAAGGGAACTCTCCTACACTGTTGGTGGGAATGTAAATTAGTACAGCCACCATGGAGAAGAGTATGGAGGTTCCTTAAGAAACTAGAAATAGAGCTACCATATAATCCATCAATCCCACTCCTGGGCATATATCCAGAGAATAAGTATACATGCACCCCAATGTTCATTGCAGCACTGTATACAATAGCCAGGATATGGAAATAACTTAAATGTCCATCAAAAGATGAATGGATAAAGAAGATGTGGTACATATATACAGTGGAATACTAGCCATTAAAAAGAATGAAATCATGCCATTTGCAGCAACATGGATGGACCTGGAGATTGGCATACTAAGTGAAGTAAGTCAGACAGAGAGAAAAAAATATCACATGATATTGCTTATATACAGAATCTACAAATGATACAAATGAAATTATTACAGAACAGAAACAGACTCACAGACTTAGAGAATGAACTTATGGTTACCAGGGGAGAAGGGTGAGGGGAAGGATAGATTGGGAGTTTGGGATTCACATGTACACACTGCTATACTTATTTTTTTTATAGTTGATTTGCAATGTCGCATTAGTTTCTGCTGTACAGCAAAGTGTATCAGTTATACATATATACACTCTTTTTTAGATTCTTTTCCCATGTAGGTCATTACAGAGTATAAAGAAGAGTTGCCTGTGCTATACGGTACCTTATTAGTTATCTGTTTTACATATACTACTGTGTATATGTGACACTGCTATACTTAAAATAGATAACCAGCAAAGACCTGCTGTATAGGACAGGGAACTCTGCTCCGTATTCTGTAATAACCTAAGTGGGAAAAGAAGTTGAAAAAGAATGGATACATATATATTTACGACTGAATCACTCTGCTATATACCTAAAACTAACACAACATTGTTAGTTGTGTATACTATATCAACTATACTCCAATATTTTTTTAAAAATTAATAAATAAATAAATTTCAGTGCCTTAAAGACAATGAGCTTATCTGGCTTTGTTCAGAAACCCATGGCAGATCACACTATGAGCATTTCCCACGTAATTTTTCCCATCTATTAACAGCATATCCTGAAGATCCATCTAGTCAGTACAGCTGGATTCCCCTCATTCCTATAGGCGTGTACAACCTCAGCTACCAAGCGACACTGTTGTGTTGCATCAAGCTCAAGGCCACTAAGAGAATTGCCTTCAGTATGTGTTCTCTAAAACACTCAAGGATTCTTTGTTAGTTGCCAGAGAAAGCAACATTCAAGCTTCCCTTAATTCACGGGGAAATTACAATCATGGAAAATCCACTTTATTTAACTCTCTGCTTAAAAGTGTTTGCCTCCCTGTAACCCTCAGCCCACAGATGCCGGTAGCTCCTCCCAATCATTTCAGCACCCAGACCTACCCTCTGAAACTTCCTGTCAGCTTCCACCTACTTACCAGATGCACCATTGTGGTAGTAAACCACATAACATACTGGTTATCAACCACAAGAATACAATTTTATGAAGGTATCCCCAGACCACTTACTCCCATCAAAAGGAAAGGAATGATATGGACCACGTCAGGGTTTGGTCTGGGGAAATAGCATGGCAGCATGGAGTAGGACACAAGACTCCCCAGGAAGGATTCCAGGCACCTTCCTCGTCTTTCTTGCTTTCTGTTCAGGGACAGACGGGGTGTGAGGTAAGGCTTCGTTTCCAAGGTCAATCACTGCCGTGGGCATCAGTGTTTAGGATGGTTCTCTGGTCGTCGTGGCTCTTGGCTCCTGGGTCTGGGGTCCTTCTCAGAGAGGACGAGCTCTCTCCAGGCTGCGTCACCAGAGTCACGGGCCAGGCGAGGGCTTTAAGCTACTAGGGAAGGCTGTCTGCTTCAGCACGGCAGATCAGATCAGAGGAGGACAGCTGAGAGGAGAAGAGGGGAGAAGATCTCCTCAGGTCAGGGGCAGGTGTCTGATCGGTGAAGGGAAGACATTTTTCCTAAATTCTGGTTGCTCTGGGCTTGTGTGGCATGGAGGGAGTGAGGGTGCAAGAGAGAAGCAGAGGCTGACTGGAGGTGGGGAGAATAGATCATATAACCTCATATCGTCTGTGTCCCACGGCCCCCGAGAAAAGCCCAGGCCATGTGGTATCTCAAAGGTCATCTCCTCTCACCACCTCCATCCACTGGCCATGAAGAGAATGGATCTAAGATAAACTGAAGCCTCAGAGAGACAGGCCAGTGGGGTGGTGGTGTCTTCTCAGAAGATCCACTGCCCTGCCCTTGGTTTGACTCTCACGCTGTGTCCTTTACGTTCTCTCTTCTGTGCTCTCAGGTTGGTCTTCCCAACTGTGTGTTTGTCCTGGGAAGAGTCAGTACATTGGAGACGGTCTCACTACCAAAGGAGTTTATTAAAGTTCCTGAGAGTTTCCCAGGCAGAGTGAAAAATCAAAGATTCTAGGGCACCGTTGTAGCCACACTAAATGAGATTCACTGAGTGCGGATCATGGAATCTGCATTTTTGTGTTTTTTTTATATAATTCCTCAGTTCTGATAGACATGGACAATTTGTCTGGGTACTACAAGAGCAGAGGAACGAACGGTCTTATTTTCCCTACTGGCAGGTTTCTCTCTCCATCGGGAGCATGTGGAGGTGACAGAGGTTTGCTGCCTTCTCTGATGCACAAACCCAAGACCTTCAGGCTAGGAGACTGACATGCTGTCTGCTGTTCTAAGGAGGCTCTCAGATCATTGTTTCCACAAAACATCCTGATTCCAATCCTGTCAAGCCTCCATCTAAAAGATTTCTGAAGAAACCAGATTTCTATTTAGTGTGCAGTTCCATGCTGTAAGGTCAATTTGTGTTATGTGTTAGCTGTTTTTCTACATATTTTGCAGTAGCCATTGGATCTTGCCCTTGACTGAATAAATACAGAACACACTTGAGTTTTCCACAATGCCTCCACAGACCTGTGGCTCCACCCCTTACTGCTGGGTGACACTGAGCGGGCTACTTAGCATCTCTGTGCCTCAATTCCTCCATTAGTAACATGGAAACACTAGTTAGGAGTAAATGTTACTACTCCTTGGGGCAGCTTAGAGCACTGACCATGTTAAGACATGGGAAGTTGTCAGGACAGTGCTCAGCATGTGACAAGTTCCTGGTGAATTCTAGCTGTTGTCATTACTGTTGTTAAATTGTTGCCGTTCCCACATTTCCCTGGAGAGTGTTCCAGAGAGACAATGTCAAGATCACCTTTGATTCACCACATAGACTTTGCACTATCACTTCAGCCCCTCAGGGACTCAAGAACTGAATGTATGGGGTATGGGAGTTGGTATATTTTTTTTAGCATAATGAGTATTTAACTCTCCATATAGGGATATTTTGAAGCCTAAATGCAATGCTGGGGTTTCATCAGGCGCTCGTATGGAAAAGTTTAGTGCCTATTCTCTAGGAAATTAGAAGTCTAATGACCTCTTCGTATGATTTGTATAATGATGGGAAAGTAAATGATCACTGGACGAATGTAGAACATAAGTATATACATTTTTAAAAACATTTCAGCAGGAAATTTAAAGGCCCAAGGACCTCATCATATAGCCCTTTTGGGGGGCCCTTATATTTATCAAGTCTAATTCTCCTGTACCAAATTCTGAATATCTTAATCTGATGAAGATACAAAAGTATTAATACTCAAACTTTCATCAGTAGGACTTTATTTCTTGTGTAGTTTTCACATTGCCGGTTTTATGGTGTTTCTTATTTCTTCCATTAATATTCATGTTATTTTAACCAAAGGGTGATGGTATGAATATTTTCTGAGTTACATCCTGAGGAGTTGGTAAACATTGTTTTTGGATGGAGAGTCTGAGGAAAGGGGCAAAGAGGAGACAGAGTGCAGCGGGAGTGGGGGAGGAGAAAGCATGGGGGCAGGGAGAGAGGGATATGGCTACAAGCAGAAACCGAAGTGAAGAAACACAAGAATAAAAGCTCACCCTTCTGGACCGTGTTTAGCTCTCTATATGTATAAGTATAATAAGGTCTCTAAGTACTCACAGCAACATTATGAGGTAAGCATTTTTAATGTTATCATCCCTTTCTGCAGATGAGGTAGCTTGAGACACGTAGTGGTTAATGGGTGATGAACTTGCCCAAAGTCACCTAGCCGGCAAGAACTGAGTCAGATTGTACCCAGGCCAGAAACAACAAAAATATGGTATCTGACCCCCAAATCTGGAATACACTGCAGTGTCCAGCGTCCTCTGGATCAAAAGGCAGGTGAACATGTCCATCGGCATGAATCAGATTACAGTGAATCTGTGTATGGATTGAACATGATGTCTCCTAAGTGCATGAAAGACCACGGGGTGTCATGTCAATATGCACACGTCACAGAGAACAGTTCCTGGTCCATGTCAAGCTCTATACATGTGTTTGCTCCTACTGACACCAGTATCAACATCCTCATCTTCATTCTCATTATGGAAGTAGAGTATGGTATTATGTTAAACAAAACAGAATAAAAACTACAGACAGTATTATAAAGACATTACCACTACCCTCCAAGCTCATAACCTTTAAAAATGCATTTTTAAAAGGCTGGAATGAATACACAGCATGTTAATTTGTTTTCTCTAAGTGTGAAACTCTAGATAATTTGCAAATAACAATTTGTTTGCTGCTTTCTTAGTTTTTATTACTCAGCCAACGTTTCAATTATAATTTTTAAATGATTTTTGTAAATACACATTCTCTTAAGTCTCTAAATGATTCAAGGTATCAAATTGTTTTGATATCTTTCTCAGGTTAAAAACAGGCAAGTGACCAGAGGTAGCACTTAATGCAAAAAAAGATCTGAGGTACAGTAGAGAGGAGCAATGAGGAAAGGGGAGGCCCAAATAGAAGGTTAGCTAAGTTCTGCAAGCATCGTGAAAAATGCCACAGATGATACAGACAAAAACACCGGTCCCTAACAGGACTGTTGGACTATTGAGATGAGTACAGTTGATTCCCCTTATTCACAGTTCTTATATTTTATGTTATATTCAGTAAAAGTCAGCACAAACAATGAATTAGCAAATACTGAATCACTGCTCATAAGTGAAATACAGAGCTAGGTTCCTGCAAGACTCTAATAACAACATTTTATCAACCAAGCAATACATAGTCTTATTTTTATGTGTGTTTCTATTTAAAGTCACTGTATATAAATTGATTGATTGATTGAAGATTCAATAGCGTTGTATTCAGGCCCATCAGCACTGTAACTCATTCCTGAACAAAACATATCTAACACATGTATGTTCTCCATTAGTCACATCACAGCCTTCCTGCACTTAGGAACACTGGACAGCACTTTAACACTATGCTTGGGAGCCATTTTAAGCAACGAATCATCAACAACAGGCACAAAAATTTGAAAACCATGGCACAAAATCATGGAAAGAACATTATGAGAGCTGAAACAAGATGTCAGACAGTTGGCTTGTTCTTCTACCTCAGCTGGGAATGTGTGTTGAGTTACTCAAATTTTTCAGCGCTCTGTACATGTCCATGACTGATACAGCACTATATTTATTTGGGAGTTTCAAATACATTTTAGCGATTAGGCAAATTGAGTACATGGAATCTGGGAATAATAAGGGTCGACTATGTCTTCATTAAGGCTTCTTAGGCCTTTATTATCTTTGGTTCCTGTGGTGCAGTGTGGTAGCATGTGATTCTTATAAGGCAGTACTGTCTTGAGCTATGCTGAGATTGAGAGTCACAGCCTCATCTGGAGCACCACTCTTTTTCTGGACAATCTAGAGCACTTTTCTTGATATCTGGAAGCCTACAGATTCAGAAAGGGAAAAGCAAAAGAAAATACAAAGTGTAACTGTAGCATATAAAATCATAAGCAACTATTATGAACAATTATATACCAGCAAATTTGATAACATAGAAGAAATGGTTAAATTCCTAAAAACATACAATTTATCAAGATGAATCATGAGGAAACAGAAAATATGACCAGTAACAAGTAAGGAGACTGAATCAGTAATCAAAAATCTCCCAACAGGGCTTCCCTGGTGGTGCAGTGGTTGAGAGTCCGCCTGCCGATGCAGGGGACACGGGTTCATGCCCCAGTCCGGGAGGATCCCACGTGCTGCGGAGCAGCTAGGCCCGCGAGCCATGGCTGCTGAGCCTGCGTGTCCAGAGCCTGTGCTCCACAACGGGAGAGGCCACAACAGTGAGAGGTCCGCATACCTCAAAGAAAAAAAAAATCTCCCAACAAAGAAAAGCCCAGGATCAGATTGTTTTACTGGTGAATTCTGCCAAACATTTAAAGAAGAATTAACACCAATCCTTTTCACACTCTTCCAAAATAACTGAAGAGGACAGAACACTACCAAATTCATTTTATCATGCCAGCACTACTCTGATACCAAAGCAAGATAAGAACATTACAAGAAACAAAACTACAGACCAATATCCCTGATGAATATACAATTGACCCATGAACAATGCAGTGGTTAATCAGCACATAACTTATAGTCAGTCCTCCATATCAAAGGATTCAAACAACTATGGACTGTGTAGTCCTGTAGTATTTATTATTGAAAAATATCTGAATAGAGCTGGACTCTCACAGTTCAAACCCACGTTGGTCAAGGGTCAAATATAGATGCAAAAATTCTCAACAAAATATGAACAAACTGAATTCAACGGCACATTAAAAGGATCATACACTGTGGGGCTTCCCTGGTGGTGCAGTGCTTAAGGATCCGCCTGCCAATGCAGGAGACACGGTTTCGAGCCCTGGTCCAGGAAGATCCCAAATGCTACAGAGCAACGAAACCCGTGCACCACAACTACTGAGCCTGCGCTCTAGAGCCTGTGACCCACAACTACTGAAGCCTGCACGATTAGAGCCCATGTTCTGCAACAAGAGAAGCTATCGCAATGAGAAACCCGCACACCGCAATGAACAGTAGCCCCCACTCGCCAAAACTTGAGAAAGCCCGTGCACAGCAACAAAGATCCAACTAAGCCAAAATTAAATAAACAAATAAGTAAATTTATAGAAAAAAAAAGGATCATACACCATGATCAAGTGGGATTTATCCCTGGGATGAAAGGAAGGTTCAATATACACAAATTAATAAATGTGATACATGACATTAATAAAATGAAAGAAAAAATCATATAATCATCTCAATAGATGCAGAAAAAGCATGTGACAAAATACAATATTCTTTCATGATAAAAACGCTCAACAAATTGGGTATAAAGGGAAGACACCTCAACATAATACAGGCCATATACAAGAAACCCACAGTTAACATTATACCCAATGGAGAAAGGTGTGAAAGCTTTTCCTTTAAGATCAAGAACAAGGGAAAAGTGCTGACACTCACCACTGTTATTCAACATACAACCAAAACTCCTAGTTAGAGCAATTAGGCAGGAAAAAGAAAAGTTATCCAACTCAGAAAGGAAGAAGTTAAATTGTGTTTATCTGCAGATGATATGGTCTTGTATATAGAAAATCCCAGACACTTAAGCAAAAAACTGTTGGAAATAATCAATGAATTCAGGAAAGTTTCCTGATATAAAATCAACATACAGAAATCAGTTGCATTTCTATACACTAACAACAAAATATCTGAAAAAGAAATAAAGAAAATGATCTAATTTATAATAGCAAAAATATAAAATAAAATAAGAAAAAAAAGAGGTAATGAAGAACCTAGAGGCAAGACGGGAATAAAGACACAGACCTACTGGAGAATGGACTTAAGGATATGGGGGGGGAGGGTAAGCTGTGACAAAGTGAGAAAGTGGCATGGACATATATACACTACCAAACGTAAAATAGATAGCTAGTGGGAAGCAGCCGCATAGCACAGGGAGATCAGCTCTGAACTTTGTGACCACCTAGAGGGGTGAGATAGGGAGGGTGGGAGGGAGGGAGATGCAAGAGGGAAGAGATATGGGAACATATGTTTATGTATAACTGATTCACTTTTTTATAAAGCAGAAACTAACACACCATTGTAAAGCAATTATACTCCAATAAAGATGTTTAAAAAAATAAAATAAAATACTTTGGAATAAAGTTAACCAAGGAAGTGAAAGATCTGTACACTGAAAACTGTAAGTTTAATTAAAGAAAATTGAAGAAGACACAAACAAATGGAAAGATATCCCACATTTCTGGATTGGAAGAATTAATATTGTTAAAATGTCTATAATACCTAAAACCATCTATAGATTCAGTGCAATCCCTACTGAAATTCCAAAGGCATTTTTCACAGAAATAGATAAAACAATCCTAAAATTTGTATGTAACCACAAAAGACACAGAATAGCCAAAGCAAACTTGAGAAAGAAGAACAAATCCAGAGGCATCACACTTTCTGGTTTCAAGCTATACTGCAAAGCTACAGTAATCAAAACAATATGGTACTGGCATAAAAATAGACACATAGAACAATGGAAGAGAAATAAGAGCTCAGACATAAGCTCCCATATAAATGTTCAAATAATATTGGACACAGGAGCCAAGAATACACAGTGGGTAAAGGATAGTCTCTTCAATTAATGGTGCTGGGGAAGCAGGAGAAACCACATGCAGAAAAATTAAATAGGACCACTATCTTACAGCACTCACAAAAATTACCTTGAAATGGACTAAAGACTTAAACATAACACCTGAAACTATGAAAGTCCTAGAAGGAAACATAGGGAAAAACTCCTTCACATTGGTCTTTGCAACAATTGCTTAGATAGGACACCATAAGCACAAGCAATAAAACAAAAATCAACAAGTGAGAAATTAAACTAAAAAGCTTCTGCACAGTGAAAGAAATAATCAGCAAAAGTAAAAGGCAACCTATGGAGTGGGAGAAAATATTTGCAAACCATATATCTTTAAGGGGTTAATATCTAAAATATATCAAGAACTCATGCAACTCAATAACAGCACACAATCAGATTTATTTAATGGGCAGATAAATTGAATAGATATTTTTCCAAAGAAGACATACAAACATCCAACAGAGGCATGAAAAGATGTTCCACATCACTAATCATAAGGGAAGTGAAAATGAAAACCATAAAGAGATATCACCTCAGACTTGTCAAAATGGCTATCATCAAATAGAAAAGAGATAAGAAAAAGAAATAAAACGAATCCAAATTGGAAGTAGAACTGTCACTGTTTGCAGATGACATGATACTATACATAAAGAATCCTAAAGATGCTACCAGAAAACTACTAGAGCTAATCAAGGAATTTGGTAAAATAGCAGGATACAAAATTAATGCACAGATCACGTGCATTCCTACACACTAATGATGAAAAATCAGAAAGAGAAATTAAGGAAACACTCTTGCAACAAAAAGAATAAAATACCTAGGATAAACCTACCTAAGGAAACAAAACACCTGTATGCAGAAAACTATAACACACTGATGAAAGAAATTAAAGATGATACAAACAGATGGAGAGATATACCATGTTCTTGGATTGGAAGAATCAACATTGTGAAAATGACTCTACTACCCAAAGTAATCTACAGACTCAATGCAATCCTTATCAAACTACCACTGGCATTTTTCACAGAACTAGAACAAAAAAAATCACAATTTGTATGGAAACACAAAAAAAGATCCTGAATAGCCAAAGCAATCTTGAGAAAGAAAAACAGAGCTACAGGAATCAGGCTCCCTGACTTCAGACTGTATTACAAAGCTACAGAAATCAAGACTGTATGGTACTGGCACAAAAACAGAAATATAGATCAATGGAACAGGATAGAAAGCCCAGAGATAAACCCACGCACATATGGTCACCTTATTTTTGATAAAGGAGGCAAGAATATACAATGGAGAAAAGACAGCCTCTTCAATAAGTGGTACTCGGAAAACTGGACAGCTACATGGAAAAGAATGAAATTAGAACACTCCCTAACACCATACACAAAAATAAACTCAAAATGGATTAAAGACCTAAATGTAAGGCCAGATGCTATAAAACTCTTAGAGGAAAACATAGGCAGAACACTCTATGACATAAATCACAGCAAGATCCTTTTTGACCCACCACCTAGAGAAATGGAAATAAAAACAAAAATAAACAAATGGGACCTAATGAAACTTAAAAGCTTCTGCACAGGAAAGGAAACCATAAACGAGATGAAAAGGCAACTCTCATAATGGGAGAAAATATTTGCAAACGAGTCAACGGACAAAGAATTAATCTCCAAAATATACAAGGAGCTCATGCAGCTCCATATCAAAAAAAAACAAACAACCTGGGCTTCCCTGGTGGCGCAGTGGTTGAGAGTCCGCCTGCTGATGCAGGGGACACAGGTTCGTGCCCTGGCCCAGGAAGATCCCACATGCCGTGGAGTGGCTGGGCCCGTGAGCCATGGCCACTGAGCCTGCGCATCCGGAGCCTGTGCTCCACAACGGGAGAGGTCACAACAGTGAGAGGCCGCGTACAACAACAACAACAACAAAAAAAAAAATCCAAAAATGGGCAGAAGACTTAAATAGATACTTCTCCAGAGAAGATATACAGATTGTCAACAATCACATGAAAGGATGCTCAACATAACTAATCATAAGAGAAATGCAAATGAAAACTACGATGAGGTATCACTTCACACCAGTCAGAATGGCCATCATCAAAAAATCTACAAACAATAAATGCTGGATAGGGTGTGGAGAAAAGGGAATCCTCTTGCAATGTTGGTGGGAATGTAAATTGATACAGCCACTATGGAGGACAGTATGGTGGTTCCTTAAAGAACTAAAAATAGAACTACTATATGACCCAGCAATCCCACCACTGGGCATATGCCTTGAGAAAACCATAATTCAAAAAGAGTCAGGTACCGTAATGTCCGTTGCAGCTCTATTTACATTAGCCAGGACATGGAAGCAACCTAAGTGTCCATCGACAGATGAATGGATAAAGAAGATGTGTCATATATATACAATGGAATACTACTCAGCCATAAAAAGAAATGAAATTGAGTTATTCGTAGTGAGGTGGATGGACTTAGAGTCTGTCATACGGAGTAAAGTAAGTCGGAAAGAGAAAAACAAATAACGTATGCTAACGCATATATATGGAATCCCAAAAAAATGGTTCTGAAGAACATAGGGGCAGGAAAGGAATAAACATGCAGACGTAGAGAATGGACATGAGGACATGGGGAGTGGGAAGGGTAAGCTGGGATGAAGTGAGAAACTGGCGTGGACATATGTACACTACCAAATGTAAAATAGATAGCTAGTAAAGCAGCCACATAGCACAGGGAGATCAGCTCGGTGCTTTGTGACCACCTAGGGGGGTGGGATAGGGAGGGTGGGAGGGAGACACAAGAGGGAAGAGATATAGGGATATGTGTATATGTATAGCTGATTCACTTTCTTATAAAGCAGAAACTAACACACCATTGTAAAGCAATTATACTCCAATAAAGATGTTAAAAAAAAGAAAAGATGCTGAGCATCACTAATTATTAGAGAAATGCAAATCAAAACTAAAATGATGTATCACCTCAAACCAGCCAAAACGGCCATCAACAAAATGTCTACAAACAATAAATGCTGGAGAAGGTGCACAGAAAAGGGAACCCTTCTACACTCTTTGTGGTAATGTAAATTGGTACAGTCACTACGGAAAACAGGATGGAGGTTCCTTTAAAAACTAAAAGCAGAGCTACCATATGATCCTGCAATCCCACTCCTGGGCATATATCCGGAGAAAACTATAATCCAAAAAGATATATGCACCCCAATATTCATTGCAGCAGTATTTACAATAGCCAGGACTTGAAAGCAACCTAAATGTCCATCAACAGAGGAATGGATAAAGATGAGGTACATATATACAATGGAATATTACTCAGCCATAAAATAGAATGAAGCAATGCCATTTGCAGCAATATAGATAGACCTAGAGATTGTCATACTTAGTGAAGTAAGTCAGACAAAGAAAGACAAATATATGATATTACTTATATGTGGAATCTAGAAAATGATGCAAATGAACTTATTTACAAAACAAAAGCCGACTCACAGACTTAGAAAACAAACTTTTGGTTACCATAAGGGAATGGATAAATTAGGAGGTTGGGATTAACATATACACACTACTATATATAAAGTAGATAATCAACAAGGACCTACTGTATACCACAGGGAACTATACTGATACTCTTTAATAACCTACATGGGAAAGGAATATGAAAAAGAATAGATATATGTACATGTATAACTAAATCACCTTGCTGTACACCTGAAACTAACACAACATTGTAAATCAACTATACTCCAATATAAAATAAAGATTAAAAATAAAATAAGCCACAAAAAAATAAAGACTCAAAGGAAATTAAAAAAAGAATTCTACTGAATGCTTTTTGTTAGGTATCTGATTTCCAAGAGTTTTATTAAAACCTCTTTTTCTTCTTTTTCTTAATAAAGGCCTAACACATAAACATACAGCTTACACAATTAAAGTCTCCTTTTGAGTTCTGATACCAATATTATGGCAACTTCCTTCAAAATATTAGAAAATTCATTATTTCCCTCTGCACTGGAAGAGTTAGCAGTAGACTTACAAACGCTGGCATTCCCCAGCATTGACAATAACTTGGGTGTTTTTTAAAAGAACAAAAGATAACCCATAGGGAGCAGAAATTCTTAGGTTATATTGACTTTGGGTTGGAGTGTTTTCATTGAGCTAAGCTAAACATGGTGTAAGCTGAGAGCCATGGAAAATTGGCTGATGTCTGCTATTTCCTCCAAGTCACTTGATGACTCTCCTTCATTCAGAAATTTAGATGAGGAGATAATGAAAGGGAAGACAGAAAATGTGGGCAATGAAGAAATGAGGAGAACTGTTTTTCCTTACAGAAAAAAAAGTGTATCTTTGAGGTCTGGTCTGTTTAGACTCAGGTTTACCCAATAAAGGTGGTTGGAAATGTTTTTCTACTGATAAGAGTTTGGATCACAGACCTTTGTCAGGAGCTATGCAGCTAGGTCAGAAGCCAAGTTGAAGATTGGTGTCAGCTCCCTCAGCCAGGACCCTTGGAAAAGAGATACTCACCTCTGAGCATCATGAGGCTGAGAATCCTGTGATGAATTCCAAAAGGAGTCATCCTCCAGGCTGCTCAATTCTAGAAACCTCAGGAGATTCAAGGCCTTGGGCACCTGAAATTCGAGAACTCATAGGACGAGTATTTGCAGCAGTTGTGGGTTAGAGGTCGCTTCCTCCTTCAACGAAACAGTCTGATTTTGTGGTACTGGTAACAACCATTGCTTAGTTTTTCACTGCTTTCTCCACTTGACACGTTTCTTTTTTTTTTTAACATCTTTATTGGAGTATAATTGCTTTACAATGGTGTGTTAGTTTCTGCTTTATAACAAAGTGAATCAGCTATACATATACATATATCCCCATATCTCTTCCCTCTTGCATCTCCCTTCCTCCCACCTTCCCTCTCCCACCCCTCTAGGTGATCACAAAGCACCGAGCTGATCTCCCTGTACTATGCAGCTACTTCCCACTAGCTAGTTAGTTTACATTTGGTAGTGTATATATGTACATGCCACTCTCTCTCTTCGTCCCAGCTTACCCTCCCTGGGTCCTCAAATCCATTCTCTATTAGGTTTGCGTCTTTTTTCCTGCAGGTTCTTCATAACGTTTTTTTTTAGATTCCATATATATGTGTTAGCATACAGTACTTGTTTTTCTCTTTCTGACTTACTTCACTCTGTATGACAGAGTCTAGGTCCATCCACCTCACTACAAACAACTCAATTTCGTTTCTTCTTATGGCTGAGTAATATTCCATTGTATGTATGTGCCACATCTTTATCCATTCATCTGTCGATGGACACATAGGTTGCTTCCATGTCCTGGCTATTGTAAATAGAGCTGCAATGAACATTTTGGTACATGACTCTTTTGAATTATGGTTTTCTCAGGGTATATGCTCAGTAGTGGGATTGCTGGGTTGTATGGTAGTTCTATTTTTAGTTTTTTAAGGAACCTCCATACTGTTCTCCATAGTGGCTATATCAATTTACATTCCCACCAACAGTGCAAGAGGGTTCCCTTTTCTCCACACCCTCTCCAGCATTTATTGTCTGTAGATTTTTTGATGATGGCCATTCTGACTGGTGTGAAGTGATATCTCATTGTAGTTGTGATTTGCATTTCTCTAATGATTAATGACTTTGAGCATTCTTTCATGTGTTTGTTGGCAGTCTCTATATCTTCTTTGGAGAAATGTCTATTTAGATCTTCTACCCATTTTTGGATTGGGTTGTTTGTTTTTTTGATATGGAGCTTCATGAGCTGCTTGTAAATTTTGGAGATTAATCCTTTGTCAGTTGCTTCATTTGCAAATATTTTCTCTCATTCTGAGGGTTGTGTTTTGGTCTTGTTTATGGCTTCCTTTGCTGTGCAAAAGCTTTTAAGTTTCATTAGGTCCCATTTGTTTATTTTTGTCTTTATTTCCATTTCTCTAGGCGGTGGGTCAAAAAGGATCTTGCTGTGATTTATGTCATAGAGTGTTCTGCCTATGTTTTCCTCTAAGAATTTTATAGTGTCTGGCCTTACATTTAGGTCTTTAATCCATTTTGAGTTTATTTTTGTATATGTTGTTAGGGAGTGTTCTAATTTCATTCTTTTCCATGTAGCTGTCCAGTTTTCCGAGTACCACTTATTGAAAAGGCTGTCTTTTCTCCATTTTATATTCTTGTGTCCTTTATCAAAAATAAGGTGACCATATGTGCGTGGGTTTATCTCTGGGCTTTCTATCCTGTTCCAATGCTCTATATTTCTGTTTTGGTGCCACTACCATACTGTCTTGATTACTGTAGCTTTGAAGTACAGTCTGAATTCAGGGAGCCTGTTTCCTCCAGTTCCGTTTTTCTTTCTAAAGATTGCTTTGGCTATTCAGGGTCTTTTGTGTTTCCATACAAATTGTGAAATGTTTTGTTCTAGTTCTGTGAAAAATGGCAGTCGTAGTTTGATAGGGATTGCATTGAATCTGTAGATTGCTTTGGGTAGTAGAGTCATTTTCACAATGTTGATTCTTCCAATCCAAGAACATGGTATACCTCTCCATCTGTTTGTATCATCTTTAATTTCATTCATCAGTGTCTTATAGTTTTCTGCATACAGGTCTTTTGTCTCCTTAGGTGGGTTTATTCCCAGGTATTTTATTCTTTTTGTTGCAGTGGTAAATGGGAGTGTTTCCTTAATTTCACTTTCAGATTTTTCATCATTAATTTATAGGAATGCACAAGATTTCTGTGCATTAATTTTGTATCCTCCTACCTTACCAAATTCATTGCTTAGCTCTAGTAGTTTTCTGGTAGCATCTTCAGGATTCTCTATGTATAGTATCATGTCATCTGCAAACAGTGACATCTTTACTTCTTCTTTTCCAATTTGGATTCCTTTTATTTCTTTTTGTTCTCTGACTGTTGTGGCTAAAACTTCCAAAACAATTTTGAATAACAGTGGTGAGAGTGGGCAACCTTGTCTTTTTCCTTATCTTAGTGGAAATGGTTTCAGTTTTCCACCACTGAGGATGATGTTGGCTGTGGATTTGTCATATATGGCCTTTATTATGTTGAGGTAAGTTCCCTCTATGCCTACTTTCTGGAGGATTTTTATCATAAATTGGTGTTGAATTTTGTCGAAAGTGTTTTCTGCATCTATTGAGATGATCTTATGGTTTTTCTCCTTCAGTTTGTTAATATGGTGTATCACACTGATTGATTTGTGTATATTGAAGAATCCTTGCGTTCCTGGGAATAACCCCACTTGATTATGGTGTATGATCCTTTTAATGTGTTGTTGGATTCTGTTTGCTAGTATTTTGTTGAGGATTTTTGCATCTATGTTCATCAGTGATATTGGCCTGTAGTTTTCTTTCTTTGTGACATCTTTGTCTGGTTTTGTTATCAGCGTGATGGTGGCCTCGTAGAATGAGTTTGAGAGTGTTCCTCCCTCTGCTATATTTTGGAAAAGTTTGAGAAGAATAGTAACTCTTCTCTAGATGTTTGATAGAATTCGCCTGTGACACATGTTTCTTGAACCAAACCTTTACTACTGGTTCATCAAAGTTGAGGATTAAAGCCTGTTTCTCCAAGGTATCACAATCTAGGTACATTTTCTTCCTGATCACATCATCCAACACTCTCACCTGTTCCAGAATAAAGATTTCATGGCTCTGAGCACAACTTGCATATGTTGACATAGATCCTTTGGAAGTGTAAGTTCAATCAGCTGGGTCGCTCCTGAGTCACTCTGTAGTATCTCGATTTATTCTATGTCTTCTTATTTTTAGTATAGAAGCATAATTCTAAAACAGAAAAATTCACTCTTTCTGGTTTCCAGTTTTATTGGTTCTGACAAGTGCATACAGTATGTAACCACTACCACAATCAAGATACTGAGTAGTTCCATCACCAGGAAAACTTTCCTCCTGCCTTCTTTAGTCAAACCCCCTCCTGAACTCCAGCCCCTAGAGATCACCAATCTATTCTCAACCTGTACAGTATTGCCTTTTGGAGAATGTCATGGATATGAAAATATATAAGCTTTGAGTCTGGCTTTTTTCACTTTGTGTAATGTGTTTGAGATTCATCCATGCTGTTGCATATGTAAGTGGTTGGTTCCTTTTTATTGCTGAGTAGTATTTTCCTGTATGGATAGAATACAGTTTGCTTATACATTCACCAGTTGAAGGACATTGAGTTGTTTTCACTTTTTGGTGATTATGAATAAAGCCACCATAAATAACCACCTACAGGTTTTCTGTGAACATAAGTTTTCCTTTCTCTTGGATAAATATCTAGGTGTGGAATCTCTGGGTCATGTAGTAAGTATATGTTTAACTTCACGAGAAACTGTGAAACTATTTTCCAAAGTGGCTCTATCATTTTGCATCCCCACCAGCAATATGAGAGTTCCAGTTGCACTATATCCTAACCAGCAACTGATACTATCAGAGTTTATTCTTCTCATTTTAGCTATTAGAATAGGTATGTGGAGGTATCTCATTGTGGTTTTGATTTGTATTTCCCTCATGATTTATGATACTGATATATTTTCATGTATGTATTTGCCATCCATACATCTTTGGTGAAGTATTTGTTCAAATCTTTGGCCCACTTTGTAATTTGTTTGTTTATTTTCTTATTGAGATTTGAGGTTTTTTTGTATATTCTGGAAACAAGTACTTTATCACGTAGGTGTTTCATAAATATTTTCTCCCTGTATGTGACTTGTCTTTCTTTCTTTTAACCATGTCTTTCTAAGAGCAAAACTTGGAGTCCAATGTATCAATTTTTCTTGTATGGACTGTGCTTGTAATGTCTTATCTAAGAAATCTTTGCCTAACTATATTAGTTTCCTAGTGCTGCCATAACAAATTACCACAAATTTGGGGGCTTAAAACAACAGAAAATTATTCTCTACAGTTCTAGATGCCAGAAGTCCAAAATCAAGTTTTTTCCTTTTGGATGCTCTAAGGGAGAATCTGTTCCATGCCTCTCTCCTAGCTTCTGGTGGCAAACCCTGATGTTGCCTGGATTATAGATGCATCACTTCAGTCTTCGCCCTCGTTTTCACATGGTATTTTCCCCTCCACTTGTGTTTCTGTGTGTCCTTTCCTCTTCTTATAAGAGCACCACTCTTTGGATTTAGGACCCACCTTAATCTAGTATGACCTCGTCTTAACATAACTAATTATATATGCAAAGACCTTATTTCCAAATAAATTTCCAAATAAATTCTGATATTCTAGATGAACAAAAATTTTGAAGACACACTATTCAAATCACTACACTAACTAAAGGCCATAAATATTTTCTTGTATGTTTCATCTAAGAGTTTTATAACTTTGGGTGTCACATTTAGTTCTGTGGTCCATATTGGGTTAATTTTTGTATGTGATGATAGTTATAGGTAAATGTTTATTTTTTTTCTTATCGAATCCAATTACCCCAAAACTATTTGCTGAAAAGATCGTCTTCTACCTTGAATTGCCTTTGTACTTTTGTTGAAAATCAATTAATCATGTATGTATGAGTCTATTACTAGACTCTGTTGATTTTTTTGGTCAATATCACACTATCTTGATTACTATGGTTTTATAGTAAGTCTTGAAATCAGGTAGAGTGAGTACTCCAACATAATTCTTCTTCAGAATTGTTTTAAGTATTCTAGCTAGTATGTTTTCTATATAATTTTGATAATCGTATTTATTGAAATAGCTTGAAGACAGAATGGTCTCAGGGTAAGTTGAGGTAATCTTCTTTGAAGGACAACACATAAAAGTGCCAGTATCTACAGAAGGACATGCGGGAAGAGGGTGGATTTCTGCCCCCCCACCCCAGATTGGAGAATGCTCCAATATAGAAGGAGTAGTTGATGGTTCAATGAAGAGGAGTAATAATTGCAGAAGCAAAGTCCCTGAGAAGGTAGAAGGCATGGGATCTGAACAGAGGTGAGGGGCTGGGTGCTAACAGGAGCATGTATGCAGAGGGGTGGCAGAGAATGCCAGGGCAAAAACAGGTAGATTAGGTTTGGAAAGCTCTGAGAAGTCTAACATGATTACTTCCACCTTTTCCATGAATTATTGCAGGGAGTCATTAGAATGGAGGAAGTTCGCTAGTGATTGTGAGGAGTAATGTAGTAGTGTAGGTAGGATGAAAATAAAAGAAGCAATTCTTTCATGGTCATGAATTTAAGATATATAATTCAGTGTGGTTTTCAAGGTTTTCTCATCATTTCTTGGTTGCTCAGATAGGCATTATAATATGGTCAATTTATTATTATTTGTACTAGGAGTAATAGCATATAAAATAAATATAATAACACTCGCATCCTCAAAGGCACAAAAAGTATGTGTCTTCTTTTGCTCAGGCTTCCATAACAAAGTACCCGAGACTGAGTGACTTAAACAACAGGAATTTATTTTCCTACAAATCTGAAGGCTAGAAATCCAAGATCAATGTGTCAATAGAGTTGATTTCTTCTAAGGCCTCTCTCCTTGGCTTATGGATGGCTGATTTCTCCTTGTGTCCTCACACGGTCTTCCCTCTGTACATGTCTATGTTCTACTTCCCTCTTTTTATAAGGACACTGGTCATATTGGGTTAAGGCCCACACTAATGACTTCAAGTTACCTTACTGACCTCTTTAAAAACCCTATCTCAAATACAATCACATTCTGAGGTACCAGGGGTTAGAACTTCAACATATGCTTGTTGAGGGGATGAAATCTAACCCATAACAGTATTATTGTTAGTTTTATTTTAGTACTATCTTTACTCACATTACTAATAGAATGTCTCAGATAGTTAAGATGCATATCTAAGAGATAATCTCAGTAAGCCCCAACTTTTGTTTTTATTGGAGTATAATTGCTTTACAATGTTGTGTTAGTCTCTGCTGTACAGTGAAGTGAATCAGCTATATGTACACATATATCCCCTCTCTCTTTTTATGGCTGAGTAATATTTCATTATATATATGTACCACATCTTCCTTATCCATGAATCTGTCAATGGACATTTAGGTTGTTTCCATGTCCTGGCTATTGTAATTATACTCCAATAACAAAAAAGATTAAACAACAAGGACCTTGTGTATATCCTTGTGTATAGCACAAGGAACTATATTCAATATCCTGTGATAAAATATAACGGAAAAGAATATGAAAAAGAATATATATATGTATATAGATATATAACCAAATCACTTTGCTGTACAGCAGAAATTACCATAATATTGTAAATTAACTATACGTCAATAAAATAAATTGAAAAAAACCAAAACAGAAGCAATATTGTAACAAATTCAATAAAACTTTTTAAATGGTCCACATCAAAAAATAATCTTTAAAAAAATTTTTTTGGGGAAAGGGGGAAGATGGCAGAAGAGTAAGACGCGGAGATCACCTTCCTCCCCACAGATACATCAGAAATACATCTACACATGGAACAACTACTACAGGACACCTACTGAACGCTGGCAAAAGACCTAAGACCTCCCAAAAGGCAAGAAACTCTGCACGTACCTGGGTAGGGCAAAAGAAAAAAGGAAAAACAGAGACAAAAGAATAGAGACGGGACCTACACCAGTGGGAGGGAGCCGTGAAGGAGGAAAGGTTTCCACACACTAGAAGCCCCTTTGCGGGCAGAGACTGCGGGCAGCGGAGCTGGGGGAGATTCGGAGCCGCGGAGGAGAGCGCAGCAACACGGGTGCAGAGGGCAAAGCAGAGAGATTTCTGCACAGAGGATCGGTGCCGACCAGCACTCACCAGCCCAAGAGACTTGTCTGCTCACCTGCCGGGGTGGGCAGGGCTGGGAGCTGAGGCTCAGGCTTCGGTCGGAGCACAGGGAGATGACTGGCAGCGTGAACACAGCCTGAACGGGTTAGTGCACCATGGCTAGCTGGGAGGGAGTCCGGGGAAAAGTCTGGACCCGCCGAAGAGGCAAGAGACTTTTTCTTCCCTCTTTGTTTCCTCGTGCCCGAGGAGAGGGTATTATGAGTGCTGCTTAAAGGAGATCCAGAGACGGGCGTGAGCCACGTCTAACAACGTGGACCCCAGAGACGGGCATGAGACGCTAAAGCTGCTGCTGCTGCCACCAATAAGCCTGTGTGCAAACACAGGTCACTCTCCACACCTCTCTTCCGGGGAGCCTGTGCAGCCCGCCACTGCCAGGGTCCCGGGATCCAGGGACAACTTCCCCAGGAGAACGCACGGCGCACCTCAGGCTGGTGCAAAGTCACACCAGCCTCTGCCGCCACAGGCTCTCTCCACCCTCTGTACCCCTCCTTACCCCCGGTCTGAGTGAACCAGAGCCCCCGAATCAGCGGCTCCTTTAACCTCGTCCTGTCAGAGTGAACAGCAGACGCCCTCCTGCAACCTGCACCCAGAAGTGGGACCAAACCCAAAGCTGAGCCCCTGGGAGCTGTGAGAACAAAGAAGAGAAAGGGAAATCTCTCCCAGCAGCCTCAGGAGCAGCGGATTAAATCTCCACAATCAACTTGATGTACCCTGCATCTGTGGAATACCTGAATAGACAACGAATCATCCCAAATTGAGGAGGTGGATTTTGAAAGCAAGATTTATTATTTTTTCCCCTTTTCCTCTTTTTGTGAGAGTGTATGTGTATACTTCTGTGTGAGATATTGTCTGTATAGCTTTGCTTTCACCATTTGTCCTCGGGTTCTATCCATCAGTTTTTTGTTTTGTTTTTTTTAATTTAAAAAAATTTTTTTCTTAATAATTATTGTAATAATTTTATTTTATTTTACCTTACATTATTTTATTTTATTTTATCCTCTTTCTTTCTTTCTACTTTTTCTCCCTTTTATTCTAAGCCATGTGGATGAAAGGCTCTTGGCGCTGCAGCCAGGAGTCAGTGCTCTGCCTTTGAGGTGGGAGAGAGAACTTCAGGACACTGGTCCACAAGAGACCTCCCAGCTCCACATAATATCAAATGGCGAAAGTCTCCCAGAGATCACCATCTCAACACCAACACCCAGCTTCACTCAACGACCAGCAAGCTACAGTGCTGGACACCCTATGCCAAACAGCTAGCAAGACAGGAACACAACCCCACCCATTAGCAGAGAGGCTGCCTAAAATCATAAGTCCACAGACACCCCAAAACACACCACCAGACGTGGACCTGCCCACCAGAAAGACAAGATCCAGCCTCATCTGCCAAAACACAGGCACTAGTCCCCTCCACCAGGAAGCCTACACAACCCACTGAACCAAACTTAGCCACTGGGGACAGACACCAAAAACAATGGGAAATACGAACCTGCAGGCTACAAAACGGAAACCCCAAACACAGCAAGATAAACAAAATGAGAAGACAGAAGAACACAAATCAGATGAAGGAGCAAGATAAAAACTCACCAGACCTAAAAAATCAAGAGAAAATAGGCAGTCTACCTGAAACAGAATTCAGAATAATGATAGTTAACATGATCCAAAATCTTGGAAATAGAATAGAGAAAATGCAAGAAACATTTAACAAGGACATAGAAGAACTAACTATGAAACAAGCAATGATGAACAACACAATAAATGAAATTAAAAATGCTCTAGAAGGGATCAATAGCAGAATAACTGAGGCAGAAGAACGGATAAGTGACCTGGAAGATAAAATAGTGGAAATAACTACTGCACAGCAGAATAAAGAAAAAAGAATGAAAAGAACTGAGGACAGTCTCAGAGACCTCTGGGATAACATTAAATGCAACAACATTCGAATTATGGGGGTTCCAGAAGAAGAAGAGAAAAAGAAAGGCACTGAGAAAATATGTGAAGAGATTATAATCGAAAACTTCCCTAATATGGGAAAAGAAATAGTTAAGTCCAGGAAGCACAGAGACTCCCATACAGGATAAATCCAAGGAGAAACATGCCATGACACATATTAATCAATCTGTCAAAAATTAAATACAAAGAAAACATATTAAAAGCAGCAAGGGATAAACAACAAATAGCACACAAGGGAATCCCCATAAAGTTAAGAGCTGATCTTTCAGCATAAACTCTGCAAGCCAGAAGGGAGTGGCAGGACATGTTTAAAGTGATGAAGGAGAAAAACCTACAACCAAGATTACTCTACCCAGCAAGGATCTCATTCAGATTTGACAGAGAAATTAAAACCTTTACAGACAAGCAAAAGCTGACAGAGTTCAGCATCACCTAACAAGCTATACAACAAATGCTAAAGGAACTTCTCTAGGCAAGAAACACAAGAGAAGGAAAAGATCTATAATAGCAAACCCAAAACAATTAAGAAAATTGGAATAGGAACATACATATCGATAATTACCTTAAATGTAAATGGATTAGGGGAAGGCGGAAGATGGCGGAAGAGTAAGACGCGGAGATCACCTTCCTCCCCACAGATACACCAGAAATACAACTACACGTGGAACAACTCCTACAGAACACCTACTGAAGGCTGGCAGAAGACCTCAGACCTCCCAAAAGGCAAGAAACTCCCCACGTACCTGGGTAGGGCAAAAGAAAAAACAGAGACAAAAGAATAGGGACGGCACCTGCACCAGTGGGAGGGAGCTGTGAAGGAGGAAAAGTTTCCACACTCTAGGAAGCCCCTTCGCGGGCGGAGACTGCGGGAGGCGGAGGGGGGAGCTTCGAAGCTGCGGAGGAGTGCACAGCAACGGGTGCGGAGGGCAAAGCGGGGAGATTCCCACACAGAGGATCGGTGCCGACCGGCACTCACCAGCCCGAGAGGCTTGTCTGCTCACCCGCCGGGGCGGGCGGGGCTGCGAGCTGAGGCCGGAGCGCAGGGAGAGGACTGGGGTTGGCGGCTTGAACATAGCCTGAAGGGGTTAGTGCACCACAGCTAGCCGGGAGGGAGTCCGGGGAAAAGCCTGCACCTGCAGAAGAGGCAGGAGACTTTTCCTTCCCTCTTTGTTTCCTGGGGCGTGAGGAGAGGGGTTTAAGAACGCTGCTTAAAGGAACTCCAGAGACGGGTGCGAGCCGCGGCTAAAAGCGCGAACCCCAGAGACGGGCGCGAGCCGCGGCTGAAAGCGCGGACCCCAGAGACGGGCGCGAGCCGCGGCTGAAAGCGCGGAATCCAGAGACGGGCGCGAGCCGCGGCTGAAAGCGCGGAATCCAGAGACGGGCGCGAGCCGCGGCTGAAAGCGCGGAATCCAGAGACGGGCGCGAGCCGCGGCTGAAAGCGCGGAATCCAGAGACGGGTGCAAGCCGCGGCTAAAAGCGCGGACCCCAGAGGCGGACGGGAGACATTAAGGCTGCTGCTGCCGCCACCGAGGGGCCTGTGTGCGAGTACAGGTCACTCTCCACACCCCTCCTCCGCGGAGCCTGTGCAGCCCGCCACTGCCGGGTTCCCGGGATCCAGAGACAACTTCCCCGGGAGAGCGCACAGCGCGCCTCAGGCTGGTGCAAAGTCACGCCGGCCTTTGCCACCGCAGGCCCGCTCCGCACTCTGTGCCCCTCCGTCCCCGCAGGCCTGAGTGCGCCAGAGCCCCCAGTCAGCGGCTCTTTTAACCCCATCCTGTCTGAGCAAAAAACAGACGCCCTCCAGCGATCTACACGCAGTGGCAGGGCCAAATCCAAAGCTTAGCCCTGGGAGCTGTGAGAACAAAGAAGAGAAAGGGAAATCTCTCCCAGCAGCCTCAGAAGCAGCGGATTAAAGCTCCACAATCAACTTGATGTACCCTGCATCTGTGGAATACCTGAATAGACAACCAATCATCCCAAATTAAGGAAGTGGACTTTAGGAGCAAGATCTATGATTTTTTCCCCTTTCCTCTTTTTGTGAATGTGTATGTGTATGCTTCTGTGTGAGATCTTGTCTGTATAGTCTTGCTTCCACCATTGTCCTAGGGTTCTATCCGTCCATGTTTTTTTTTTAATTTTTTTCTTAATAATTAATTTTAATAACCTTATTATACTTTACCTTCGTTCTTTCTTTCTTTCTTTCCGTCCTTCCTTCCCTCCTTTAGACAACGAATCATCCCAAATTGAGGAAGTGGTCTCTGACAGCAAGATATATGATTTTTCCCCCTTTCCTCTTTTTGTGAGGGTGTATGTGTATGCTTCTGTGTAAGATTTTGTCTGTATAGCTTTGCTTCCAACATTTGTCCTAAGGTTCTTTCCGTCCCTTTTTTTTTTTTTTCTAAATAAGAAGTTTTTAATTCAATAACTTTATTATACTTTATTTTATTTTTACTGTATCTTCTTTCTTTCTGTCTTTTTTCCTTCTTTCCCTCCTTCCTTCCTTCCTCCCTCCCTCCCTCCCTCCTTTCTTTCCTTCTTGCCTTCTTTCCTTCTTTGCTTCTTTCTTTCTTTCTTCCTTCCTTCCTACCCTCCTTTCCTTCTTTCTTTCCTCATACTTCTACTAATTCCCTCTACTTTTTCTCCCTTTTATCCTGAGCCTGTGGATGAAAAGCTTTTGGTGCTCCAGCCAGGAGGCAGGGCTGTGCCTCTGAGGTAGGACAGCCAACTTCAGGACACTGATCAACAAGAGACCTCCCAGCTCCACATAACATCAAACGGCGAAAATCTCCCAGAGACCTCCATCTTAACACCAGCACCCAGCTTCACTCAACGACCAGCAAGCCACAGTGCTGGAAAACCTATGCCAAACAACTAGCAAAACAGGAACACAACCCCACCCATTAGCAGAGAGGCTGCCTAAAATCATAATAAGGCCACAGACACCCCCAAACACACCACCAGACGTGAACCTGCCTACTAGAGAGACAAGATCCAGCCTCATCCACCACAACACAGGCACTAGCCCCCTCCACCAGGAAGCCTACACAACCCACTGAACCAACCTTAGCCACTGGAGACAGACATCAAAAACAGGAGGAACTACAAACCTGCAGCCTGCAAAAACGAGACCCCAAACACAGTAAGATAAGCAAAATGAGAAGACAGAAAAACACACAGCAGATGAAGGAGCAAGATAAAAACCCACCAGACCTAACAAATGAAGAGGAAATAGGCAGTCTACCTGAAAGAGAATTCAGAATAATGATAGTAAGGTTGATCCGAAATCTTGGAGATAGAATGGACAATAGATTGGACAAAATGCAAGAATCAGTTAACAAGGACCTAGAAGAACTAAAGATGAAACAAGCAACGATGAACAACACAATAAATGAAATTAAAAGTACTCTAGATTGGATCAATAGCAGAATAACTGAGGCAGAAGAACGGATAAGTGACCTGGAAGATAAAATAGTGGAAATAACTACTGCAGAGCAGAATAAAGAAAAAAGAATGAAAAGAACTGAGGACAGTCTCAGAGACCTCTGGGACAACATTAAACGCACCAACATTCGAATTATAGGGGTTCCAGAAGAAGAAGAGAAAAAGAAAGGGACTGAGAAAATATTTGAAGAGATTATAGTTGAAAACTTCCCTAATATGGGAAAGGAAATAGTTAATCAAGTCCAGGAAGCACAGAGAGTCCCATACAAGATAAATACAAGGAGAAATACGCCAAGACACATATTAATCAAACTGTCAAAAATTAAATACAAAGAAAGCATATTAAAAGCAGCAAGGGAAAAACAACAAATAACACATAAGGGAATCCCCATAAGGTTAACAGCTGATCTCTCAGCAGAAACCCTACAAGCCAGAAGGGAGTGGCAGGACATACTGAAAGTGATGAAGGAGAAAAACCTGCAGCCAAGACTACTCTACCCAGCAAGGATCTCATTCAGATTTGATGGAGAAATTAAAACCTTTACAGACAAGCAAAAGCTGAGAGAGTTCAGCACCACCAAACCAGCTTTACAACAAATGCTAAAGGATCTTCTCTAGGCAAGAAACACAAGAGAAGGAAAAGACCTATAATAACGAACCAAAACAATTTAGAAAATGGGAATAGGAACATACATATCGATAATTACCTTAAATGTAAATGGACTAAATGCTCCCACCAAAAGACACAGATTAGCTGAATGGATACAAAAACAAGACCCTTATATATGCTGTCTACAAGAGACCCACTTCAGACCTAGAGACACATACAGACTGAAAGTAAGGGGATGGAAAAAGATATTCCATGCAAATGGAAGCCAAAAGAAAGCTGGAGTAGCAATTCTCATATCAGACAAAATAGACTTTAAAATAAGGACTATTAAAAGAGACAAAGAAGGACACTACATAATGATCAAGGGATCGATCCAAGAAGAAGATATAACAATTGTAAATATTTATGCACCCAACATAGGAGCACCTCAATACATAAGGCAAATACTAACAGCCATAAAAGGGGAAATCGACAGTAACACATTCATAGTAGGGGACTTAAACACCCCACTTTCACCCATGGACAGATCATCCAAAATGAAAATAAATAAGGAAACACAAGCTTTAAATGATACATTAAACAAGATGGACTTAATTGAATTATTTATAGGACACTCCATCCAAAAACAACAGAATACACATTTTTCTCAAGTGCTCATGGAACATTCTCCAGGATAGATCATATCTTAGGTCACAAATCAAGCCTTGGTAAATTTAAGAAAATTGAAATTGTATCAAGTATCTTTTCTGACCACAACGCCATGAGACTAGATATCAATTACAGGAAAAGATCTGTAAAAAATACAAACACATGGAGGCTAAACAATACACTACTTAATAATGAAGAGATCACTGAAGAAATCAAAGAGGAAATCAAAAAATACCTAGAAACAAATGACAATGGAGACACAACGACCCAAAACCTGTGGGATGCAGCAAAAGCAGTTCTAAGGGGGAAGTTTATAGCAATACAAGCCCACCTTAAGAAGCAGGAAACATCTCGAATAAACAACCTAACCTTGCACCTCAAGCAATTAGAGAAAGAAGAACAAAAAAAACCCCAAAGCTAGCAGAAGGAAAGAAATCATAAAAATCAGATCAGAAATAAATGAAAAAGAAATGAAGGAAACAATAGCAAAGATCAATAAAACTAAAAGCTGGTTCTTTGAGAAGATAAACAAAATAGATAAACCACTAGCCAGACTCATCAAGAAAAAAGGGAGAAGACTCAAATCAATAGAATTAGAAATGAAAAAGGAGAGGTAACAACTGACACTGCAGAGATAAAAGAGATCATGAGAGATTACTACAAGCAACTCTATGCCAATAAATGGACAATCTGGAAGAAATGGACAAATTCTTAGAAATGCACAACCTGCCAAGACTGAATCAGGAAGAAATAGAAAATATGAACAGACCAATCACAAGCACTGAAATTGAAACTGTGATTAAAAATCTTCCAACAAAGAAAAGCCCAGGACCAGATGGCTTCACAGGCGAATTCTATCAAACATTTAGAGAAGAGCTAACACCTATCCTTCTCAAACTCTTCCAAAATATAGCAGAGGGAGGACCACTCCCTAACTCCTTCTACGAGGCCACCATCACCTTGATACCAAAACCAGACAAGGATGTCACAAAGAAAGAAAACTACAGGCCAATATCACTGATGAACATAGATGCAAAAATCCTCAACAAAATACTAGCAAACAGAATCCAACAGCACATTAAAAGGATCATACACCATGATCAAGTGGGGTTTATTCCAGGAATGCAAGGATTCTTCAATATACGCAAATCTATCAATGTGATAAACCATATTAACAAATTGAAGGAGAAAAACCATATGATCATCTCAATAGATGCAGAGAAAGCTTTTGACAAAATTCAACACCCATTTATGATAAAAACCCTGCAGAAAGTAGGCATAGAGGGAACTTTCCTCAACATAATAAAGGCCATATATGACAAGCCCACAGCAAACATCATCCTCAATGGTGAAAAAACTGAAAGCATTTCCACTAAGATCAGGAACAAGACAAGGTTGCCCACTCTCACCACTATTATTCAACATTGTTTTGGAAGTTTTAGCCACAGCAATCAGAGAAGAAAAGGAAATAAAAGGAATCCAAATTGGAAAAGAAGAAGTAAAGCTGTCACTGTTTGCAGATGACATGATCCTATACATAGAGAACTCTAAAGATGCTACCAGAAAACTACTAGAGCTAATCAATGAATTTGGTAAAGTGGCAGGATACAAAATTAATGCACAGAAATCTCTGGCATTCCTATATACTAATGATGAAAAATCTGAAAGTGAAATCAAGAAAACACTCCCATTTACCATTGCAACAAAAAGAATAAAATATCTAGGAATAAACCTACCTAAGGAGACAAAAGACCTGTATGCAGAAAATTATAAGACACTGATGAAAGAAATTAAGATGATATAATCGATGGAGAGATATACCATGTTCTTGGATTGGAAGAATCAACATTGTGAAAATGACTCTACTACCCAAAGCAATCTATAGATTCAATGCAATCCCTATCAAACTACCACTGGCATTTTTCACAGAACTAGAACAAAAAATTTCAACAATTTGTATGGAAACACAAAGAGACCCCGAATAGCCAAAGCAATCTTGAGAACGAAAGAAGGAACTGGAGGAATCAGGCTCCCTGACTTCAGACTATACTACAAAGCTACAGTCATCAAGACGGTATGGTACTGGCACAAAAACAGAAAGATAGATCAATGGAACAGGATAGAAAGCCCAGAGATAAACCCAATGCACATATGGACACCTTATCTTTGATAAAGGTGGCAGTAATGTACAATGGAGAAAGGACAGCCTCTTCAATAAGTGGTGCTGGGAAAACTGGACAGGTACATGTAAAAGTATGAGATTAGATCACTCCTAACACCATACACAAAAATAAGCTCAAAATGGATTAAAGACCTAAATGTAAGGCCAGAAACTATCAAACTCTTAGAGGAAAACATAGGCAGAACACTCTATGACATAAATCAAAGCAAGATCCTTTCTGACCCACCTCCTAGAGTAATGGAAATAAAAACAAAAATAAACAAATGGGACCTAATGAAACTTCAAAGCTTTTGCACAGCAAAGGAAAACCATAAACAAGACCAAAAGACACCCTCAGAATGGGAGAAAATATTTGCAAATGAAGCAAACCGACAAAGGATTAATCTCCAAAATTTACAAAGCAGCTCATGCAGCTCAATATCAAAAAAAACAAACAACCCAATCCAAAAATGGGCAGAAGACCTAAATAGACATTTCTCCAAAGAAGATATACAGACTGCCAACAAACACATGAAAGAATGCTCAACATCATTAATCATTAGAGAAATGCAAATCAAAACTACAATGAGATATCATCTCACACCAGTCAGAATGGCCATCATCAAAAAATCTAGAAACAATAAATGCTGGAGAGGGTGTGGGAGAAAAGGGAACACTCTTGCACTGCTGGTGGGAATGTGAATTGGTTCAGCCACTATGGAGAACAGTATGGAGGTTCCTTAAAAAACTACAAATAGAACTACCATATGACCCAGCAATCCCACTACTGGGCATATACCCTGAGA